>NW_028145504.1:880000-1057500 GCF_977016875.1 Pavona decussata | reverse complement strand
TATTATCCTGTCCTGGTTCCTGTTAAAATATTTAGCTGTAGTGTGAACGTTAAAAAAAAGGATTGTGCACGGTCGCGGCCCTTCCAACCTAAATTGCAGCACCATTGTTATCAACTTTGGCAAGGTTTCATAAACAGTCCCTCAATTAACTATGGGAAGATGGAAGAGAGAAACTTAATGCGCGTGCGAAAGCGTCCGATTCATCAGCTAGCGCCTGCATACAGGCTAGTTCTTCTTATGATATCCAAACGAAAGCCTGTGAAATTCCACGTCTTTTATATTCATATAGCCAGCTGCGGGACAGTCATTTCCTTTCCAACTGAGGGCGAGACACAAACGAAAGTTTCAGGAGAAAAAGAACGTTCTGGAAAGAAAAACACCTGCTACACAGGCGAAGGATAATAAAACCCATTTTCAGGTATAATTATAATACTGGAAACTTTGAACAAGTCGGTATTTTGGGTACAGTGTCCGGGAGGACTTAAGCTATATCAGGAGCCACAATCAGGGATTATGGCTCCTGGCTATATCACAAGTCATAATCGGGGATAGAGGACCGTAAGCGTGGCAGGGGTCCACGCAAACCCATATGTTGTAGCGAAAAATATATTTCTAGAAAAAATTGCGTTATCCTTCACGTGTAAGCCTTCATACAGCTGCCCGGCCAACCTCGTTCCCAGGGTCCTCTCTCTCTTCCTCCCTCGAGATATGGCCCTGGTTGTGGCTGGTAGCCCCGAAATCCTTGGACCTCAAACTTTTCGTTTACGAAGTATGTTCGACCAACTTGTCTTGTGTCATCGTGAACGAACTTATTAGGCCCCTCTAATTAAGTCTGTTCAGCCAACTCAGGCAGGGAAAACGAAAACGGTATGCTTTACTACCCATTCCTAAAAACAAATTTTGTTAAGCACCCAGATTTTGGGCGCAAATGCACGACCGGAGCTGACGTACAAACATGTGCAAAGTTCGGACTAGTATCGCCTACGCCGTCAAAGACAACAGTCACGGGCGGGGGGTGGGGACGGGGGGAAACAAAGGGCCACTATTTTTTAAATATCTCAAATTCCTATCTCAGAAAACATTTTTAAACAAAGCAATGATGTATTATTCAGTGGTGACACAGAATCCCAAAAAGGAAATCGAGTTTTCAAGAGCCGAACCTATGACCTTCCAATTAATAGATCTGATGCTCTACCACTGAGCTATAGGAGACTTGGGAGCCACGCCATTAAATTAGGTATATACAGCAGGCAGTCGGGTCAATCATTTTCTTTCCTCTATTTGAGAGGGTAATATCCTGACATTACAAAGGGAATTTGAAATTTAATTTAAACGAAATCAATTTTAGTTTTCGTAATAAACACATCTTCATCAAAACCACACTAACTGAATAGCCTGCTAATTAATGATTCCTTCGTTTCTTCTACAAACACAATAATGTTTTCTCCGTGCTTGTGTTTCTGACTCACTGATGTGAAAAATTCCTGAATCACGTCTGGCT
Organism: Pavona decussata; assembly: GCF_977016875.1. Taxonomy (NCBI): domain Eukaryota; kingdom Metazoa; phylum Cnidaria; class Anthozoa; order Scleractinia; family Agariciidae; genus Pavona; species Pavona decussata. The sequence continues at coordinate 1,055,999 of NW_028145504.1, read as the reverse complement.
CCCCTTTTGAAAACCAAAAAAAAATTACCATAATCTTGGTGCGTTCTATTTAAATAATAAACCCTTTTCAAAAAAGGAAGGAAGCAAGACTTTATTGCGCACGGAATGAAGCCGCAAACTATCAACAAAAGGGAAAAAAGAGTTGCGATCCAGTTGAAAGTTTCGTGCATTGCCAGGTACTCTGAAACCCGAAGAAAGTTCAGTTAGCATGGACCCAAACGACGCCGAAGCAGCCACCAACTCCTCCAGCGAAGCTAGGTCAGAATTTTCCTGTGGGGAGTTGTACGCTAAAAACGTTACTGCAGGAGATGTAAGCGAAACTATAGCTCTTTGGATTGTTATCGGTTTAGTATCTCTTGCTTCTCCGACAATAGTTCTCTTGAACGTATTAGGGATCATAGCTTTGAGGCAAAGAAAAGAACTACAAAGACTTTCTAATGTTCTTTTATTGAGCATAGCCATCGCAGACCTTCTAATAGGTGCTGTATGCATGCCTTTATCTGCTATTGTTGACTCATTTGTTGCACGCCAAACTTTACCAGAGAATGTTTGCGCGTTAGAAGTAGTGACTCTTCTCTTGCTGTATATTTTTTCTTGGAGTTCTGTTTTCCACTTGACACTGATTGCTTGGGAGAGGTATGTGGCGATACAAAAATGGAGAGAGTACAAGAGCATCGTTACTAAAAGCCGACTCAACAAACTCACGATAATAGCTTGGGTGTCAGCCACATTTATGGTTCTTCCAGATATTATATTACTGACAGTGGTGAACGCGGACGATAGGCTCGTTTTTGCCGAGGCGTGGTTTATCGTTAATGCTATTTTGGCAGTTTGTGCGCTGGCTCTTATCGTTTATTTCTATGTCATGGTGTACCTTGGAATTCGGAAACGCAAGCTAAGTGAAATTGGCAAAGTCACTTCTCTAATATCAGCCAAATTAGAAAAGAGAGTTGCCAAGATGACCGCCTTGGTGACAGCTGTCCTGATAATCTCCTTCCTTCCAGTAATAGTTGTGGTTGTGTTGGGTGGACTTTTTCCAGTCCTTCGCAAAAGATGGGCTTACAGATTGGCGGAGATTCTGATGCAGTTCAACTCGATAGCCAATCCACTAATTTATTGCTATGGAGATCGCCGCTTTAGGAACGCTGTGTTGGAACTCTTGAGAGTCAGAAAACCAGGAGCAAACCAACCCGCTGCAGTCGCTGGTGTCCGATTTCTCAGGCGAAAGGGGCGGTTTGGTTCAGTAGAAAATGTTATGGAGCTGCAGCGAGAAGTAAATCTCATGCATTTTACCAGACGAGCATCGTGTGATTAAGCCGTTGTCTTAGACTACACTCGACTGAAGTCCTGCAACGCAGGTTTGAAGAGATCCATGTCGGCTCCGACGCTCCTCACTACTCTATCATCAGCTGTTGCCGGGAACGTTTCGTAGCCGGCTCGCTCACGCATCGTGGATTGCAATCACCGATCCCTTCTGAAAGGTAAGGAGGAACTGAAAAAGCAAGGAAAACGGACGAATCCTGAATTATTCGAAGCTGTGAAGATAGTGGCGGTTGGGAAGGAAAAGCGGAATGTCCCGTTGAATTCATCGGAAGATGTCGAGGTGCTGCAAAACGAGAAAGAAAAATAGAACATTCACTTGAAAAGATCAGTATCTTGCGATTTGACTGTGGTTTATGTTACATTTCACAAAGTAAGGTAAAGATTGAAGTCATCTTCATCACTCCTATGACAGCTGGAAAGTTTTTTTTTTGTACTTTTAATGGTGGCATTTGGAATGTAATTTTCTTTCTCTTTAAATAAAGTGGCCATCCTCCGGATAGTGCGTTGATAGTTCTACGTTATTCTTTTGTGTACATGTTTTATACCAATTATTATAATAATTTCATTGGGCATTGCGGCGTATTTTGCGGGCTAAAATGAAGAATTCAGCGGGCTAAAATACACTTTAGCCCGCTGTTCTGAGCTATTAAGAAATAAGAAAATAACGTAGATAGCCAATCAGTACTGGAAGCCATTCAACTGTTTGCGCCGTTTTCTTGTTTGTTTGACTGGAAGCGCTGCCATCTGCAAAGAGATTGTTTTGAGCTGCAAAATCGATGGAAAACCTAACGAAGACGCAAATTGTCAGTCGTCTGAGCTAGATGAAGAGAACTTTAATACAGAAACTCGTGGGCGATGGTGGAAATAATGCCTGTAGTAGCTCCACGGCCGGAGGCGAGGTGAATATAACTTGTCTTCTTTGAGCGAAACGCGCTATTTAAGCAATTGCACAATTAATTTTAACAGTTATAAGAGACTATTTCTTCGCTGTTTACAAAATTCTGTTATTTTCCTTTTGAGAACGTAGAAGCAAAAATTCTTTTGACAAAATTTGCGGTGTTCTTCCAAAGTTTTAAGTTTTTGTGACATCGAAAGCTTTTGTACAATAAAATAAACGCCGACGCGATTCCGGCAGCGTTCACAGAAGATATCGCGATCGCTTACTGTACTGTCTTTGATTCCTTTTGTGAATGCCCTCTGAAATTAGTATAATAGTAATAGAGTTGATGTTCTTGGGCGTAAATATGTTTTTGGCCCGACTCAGGCTCATTTTAGCCCGAGCGCCCGCGAACATCAACTCTATTGTTATATCCTGGCCCCAGTTGTTCAAAGGCCGGATAACTTTATCCGCTGGATAAGGCACTATTCAGGGTCTAAAACAAACTTCACGTTAAACGTTGTCCAAGGTTTTCGTACACTTCCAAACTTTACTGTGGATAGAGTGTGCATATTCGCTTGTACAAGAGGAAATACTGAAATCTTTACACAGATCGAAATTGTCGGATAGTGACTTATCCACAGGATAAAGTTATCCGGCCTTTGAACAACTGGAGCCTGGTCTTGGGATAATGTTGCCATAGTCTTCAATATTAGAAGTCAGATCGCAGTTCGTTAAGTTAGGCTATGAGATTGGATTTGTGAGATGTCACAGAAACAAAACAAATACACTTTGGTGTTTTGCTTTAGAAACGAGGAAACTTATTATCGCTAGTAAAGATTCAAAATTATTATTCAGCTTCCGTAAATATACCGGCATATGGTTAAATTTTGTTTTGTTGGTCTTACGTCTATCTTCACGCATAGCGCTAAAAATTTGTGCATCGTCGTATATGTGTCAAGACGAAGTCATCAGTGGAAGATTACTGTTTTGTTTTACTGATGAAAATAATGACAAGCCGGTCGAACCTTCCGTAGGCGACCACCCAAAATGTTAAGAGACCGGAGTGGTGCTTACGAGAGTTCAGACTATTGGGGCCCTAAATTTTTCTTCATTGACACATGGTAATTGCAGAGACTTACCCATGCGTCAATTCTCAGTCAAACCCATATCAAAATTTTTAGTAGCCCCAAAATATTTTAACTTCGAATTCAAGATCAAAACCGTTAATGGGCTGCCCTTGATAATCTTACCCAATCTGGCGAACGGAATAACTTGTGGTCTTACTATAGTTACAACTTGAATGTAGTGTTATTTGTGTGTCGTCAGACTTAAGTTTGCCTTGTGTTCAGAATGCGATAATGTTACAGCCACACATTATTATCTGTCAAGCGGTCGCTTCAAGAGGTTGAAAGCAAAAGAAAATCCCAAACTTTCTGCTATAAAAGTGGTCGCGGTCGCTTACAGTACGAGAGGTTCCAGCCATAGTGATTTGACTTGGAAACTTTTGATATTTTAAAACACTGGTCACTTGAGAGGGGTAGTCACTTACGAGAGGTGGTCACAAAGGGAGGCTCGACTGTAGATAAACAAAGTGGCGACGGGCATCAAGCTTCCTCACGGGAAATCCGTTTTTCCTCGATCGCGCGAGCACGTTTGGTTCAGTTGCACTACTTAAGTTAGCCCAACACTAACTACATGGACAATACATACAGCACTTTTCTGAGAGAGGTTAATGGACTAGAGATCCGTTTACTTCCGGACAAAACGATCAAATATTTGTACTACTCGTGTAATCGTTTTGTGGTGCCAAAACTCTTGGGTTCTAAATCAGAGTCTTCACAAGTTTGATTTAGATCAAACGGTTTCATGGGAGGCTTGGTTTGACGAACAAATTTGTCCCCGTTCGGCGGTTTATAAAGAAGGCTTGGCTGTCAGGTGTCAAGAAGGTCCGTTTAAAAGGAAAAATGTCGGGGGCGTTAGAACAGGTCGTTCAACAATTCATGAATTCACGCGTAAAATAAACCGCGCCGTTTTTACATCATTGAAATGCGGCGGACGGTTGGTCTTAGTTTATTATTTGAATTGTCCAAGATTGTCTCCTGGGTTAAAACATGATAAAATAAAAATAGAAAGAAAAAAGGAGCAATTAAGTAGAAGGTGATTTGTTAACACAAACGATACTGAAAGCAACAATGTCTGACGTAGTCACGCGCGTCCCACGGCTCTAACATTCTACCTCTGCCAAAGGATTGACTCAGGTCTGGCTGCAATATGGTGATCCTTGCGGAAACAGCTGAAGAGCCCATCAAGCTACGGGTCGTTCTCATGGCGAGTTGTTAAAAATACCGCTCTCAAGCCCTGGGTTTGAAGGGTGTTTAGAAATAATGAATGATCCCTTATATCTTCGGTTTGTCTACTTAGAACAGGATGAAATTTTCCCTGAATATAAAACTTGCTGTTTTCTTTTGCTTTAACGTATAATTTGATCACGTGGCACATCACGTGACCAAGAAATTAAAATTTCGTAAATCGGCGATACGGCGGCGAATTTTCTTTTTATAGATAACTGAATTAGTGTTTCCGAAGTAGATTTAAAATATTGAACATTCTACGTTTGGAATGACTGTCCTCAAGTTTTTAAATTGGAGAAATTAACAATGAAAGGTTGAATTGTGGACTAAGAAATGACCTTTGTCTTGAAAATTTTTTTCTGGAGAATAATGGACGATCATTCCAAACGTGAAGAGATGGAGATATTTAATCTTTTAATTATTAGAAACGCGTTTTTGTTTGATGTTTTCTTTTAAAACTGTCGCCTACCTGTCAAATCTCGTGACATGTCACGTGATCTATAGCAATCCTTATTAAGCTTAGAAATTTTAAGAATGATAAGACCTTTTAATCCGTCAAATTTCAGTTCAGTGTCATTCAATTTGTTAAAGTTATCTCGAATAAACCATTTTTCTTCTTAAAATCCCTTAACCCAGGCTTTAAACTGCTTGAGCTGCGACGTCCCGGCTTATATTCCATTGCGAATGTGTTTTTAAAGTGCTTTAAAAAAATTTTGAAAAATGGCGCCGTGAAGGTATTACACATTGAGTTGTATGAAGAGTTTTGTGATCAGTAGAGTGCAGTGAACATCAGTGGGTTTTTCTCAGGATTTGATCGATAAAACTATTGAGTCTACAAGTGGTCGCATTAACCACATACGAGTTATGTTGCAGTACAGTTGATAGCTCATCTTCCATAACCGATCGCAGTTTTTTAACTCGTGAATGCACGCATGCGTAATGAAAGAGTTATTGTAATGTGGCAATCTCGTTCCCAGAGCCCGCTTTTCTTTTGGTCACGCGGGCTCTGGGAACAAGATTGGTAATGTGGGGAAATGTCTCTCGCTCGGTCGTAAACTTTATATTCATTTCATCGCCTTAATCGAAATTTAATCAAAATCGTAAATTATTCATTAGTCTACGTTTAGTGCCTGTATACACCATCAGCCGCCATTACGGGACAAAAAAAAAGGACGTAAAATCAACGCAACGAATAACTTATTCTTAAAAGAAAACAGCTAGTAGACGTGTTGTCTGTTAAATCCTTCCATTGACCGAAACTAAGAGGCAACTTTCCTTTCAGGACGGATATTTTCCAAGAGTTAGATAGCGCGGAACTTTTCTCGTTTCAGCAAATATCAAACGCAAACATGACAACCTTTAAATACCGTATCGAGGTGCTGCAAAACGAGAGAGAAAAAAAGAAGATTCACTTAAAAAGATCAGCATCTTGCGATTAGACTGTAGCTTATGTTACATTTCACAAAGTAAGGCAAAGATCCATGTCATCTCCATTACTCCTGTAATGCCTCAAGGAGATTTTTTTTGTACTTTTAATGGTCGCATTTTGAATGTAAACTGTTTTGTTTCTCCTACTGATCATGAATGCGGCCTTCCTTAGATAGCTTGTTGATTGTTCTACGTCATACTTTTGTTTACAGTTTCGAATCTTAGTTCCGTTTTGTGGTCTTAAAACTCTTGGCTGTTAAATCAGAGCCTTTCCAAGCCGGCTTGATCTAGATCAAACGGTTTTAAGCCAGGCTTCGTTTGACGAACAAATTTGTCTCCGTTCGGCGGTTTATAAAAAAGGCTTGCATGGGTTTCATTTATAATATTTGCCTCAACATGCGTTCAACGCTTTGTTGAACCAAATGTCTGGGGCGTTAGAACAGATCGTTCAACATTGTTTAAAAGTGTAAAACATGTTGAAAGCTTGTTGAATTCGTGTTTAACTGACGTCTTAAGATACGCTTTACTGATAAAATTTATAGTTGTTTGTGAACGGCTCAAACGGTTTTGAACGATTCCGGCGACTGATTAAATGGACACTGGTTAATGCATATTATTTTCCCTTCTGACTGCTACAAAACCGTGGTAAATCGTAGAAAATCGTTAATAGCAGCTTGTAAATCGTAGAAATGAAGACCTTCGCTTGCTCTCATACAAAGTTAACCGCTTTTTATGAAGGCAGGTTATCTTCGCAATGTTAAATTGTCTAGTATTTAGCCCATCTGGCTGAAGCGCAAAATGGAAATGTCAGTCAAGAGAAAAGTGACAGCCGGGCTATTGTAAATTACGTTGTCATTCGCGTTGGAAGCACTGATGGTGCGAGACTATTTGAATGAGCGAAAGGTTTCTTCAGTTTGAAGTAAAGTTACAGTTCAGACATTAAATATCGTTCTGTTGCTTTATGAATTGCATGCTTTAGTCTTTGCATCGATAAAACAATAAAAACATGTGTTCGTGATGTTTGTTCTGGGAGGCCGCGTTATAAGAACACTTTAGCATATCCCAGTAACAAGGTTTTGCAGTATAAACCATTTCGACAATCGCATTTACTAAAGGAGATGAGCCGAAATTAAAATTTAAACAGCGTTGGTCCAAAAACTACCGACTATCAGAAATGAATAGTATGTATTATCACTCACATTGAGACCAGAATTCTCCACATGCTTAGTCAATGCTGGTGAGAATTTACCATGTCTTCGACCGAAAGCCGATCATAATTAAACAAAGAAGCCAGGAAGAGAAATTAAGCCCTCTTATTTTCTATTGACTCCAGTTATAAAAAGAAAATGTTTAGTTTAGCTCAGTCTTAGCATATTTTATTTTGACTTGTAAATATACCTAGGTTTTATTGAACTTATATTCGGACCCAGAAGTTACTAAACATACACTCCGTCTCCTCAGGGGCACCCGTACCCAGCGGTTCCTTTCTTGTCATACCTTTTTGGAAAGCATTACTAGCCTTAGGAACTCGGGTTTAGATTGTGAAGAAAAACTATCTTTTTTTATTAAAGAGCTGATCAGGTTTTCGTTGACAATAAATATGCAAAGGTTAGTGAGCAAGCGCTTTTCCTCTTGGAGTTTCTCTACAGAATTATTTACCTAGCCTTTGTACAACGGGGAGACGTCGTTCTTGATAATAAATGTACAGAAGGAAGCGTTTTCTGGGACTTATAAAGGTTGCCGTTACTTAAGGCGACTTAAGGAAGCCTCGCTTTGAAATTTAGGCGATTTTAAGTGACTAACGGTGAGGTGCAGCGCTTGTGTTTTTGACTTATTCATGTGAAAAATTTCTGAACCGCGGCCTGCTCCTTTCGAAGAAAGAATAAAAGTTCTTATCGCATTTGCATTTGTATAGTAAACCCATTTCAAAAAAGGAAGGAAGCCAGACTTTACTGCCTACTGAATGAAGCCGCAAATTAGCAAACAAAAGGAAAAAAGCGTTGGGATATAGAAGTTGAAAGTTTCGTGCATTGCCAGGTACACTGTACCTGAAGAAAATTCAGTTAGCATGGACCCAAACGACACCGAAGCAGCTACCAACTCCTCCTACGAAGCTCCAGAATCTTCCTGTGGGGAGTTTTACGCTACATACGTTACTGCAGGGGATGTAAACGACAGTATACCTCTCTGGATCATTATCGGTTTGATATCTCTTGCTTCCCCGACGATAGTTCTTTTGAACGCATTAGTGATAATAGCTTTGAGATTAAGAAAAGAGCTGCAAAGACTTTCTAATGTTCTTTTATTGAGCGTTGCCATCTCAGACCTTCTAATAGGTGCTGTATGCATGCCTTTATCTGCCATTGTTGACTCATTTGTTGCCCGCCAATCTTTACCAGAGAATGTTTGCGTGTTAGACGTTGTAACTTTATACTTAATGTATATTATTTCTTGGAGTTCTGTTCTCCATTTGACGTTGATTGCTTGGGAAAGGTATGTGGCGATACAGAAATGGATAGAGTATAAGAGCATCGTTACTAGAAGCCGACTCAACAAATTCTCGATAATAGCTTGGATGGCAGCCACATTTATGGTTCTTCCAGATATTATGTTACTGACAGTGGTGAACGAGGACGATAGGCTCGACTTTGCCGCGGCGTGGACTATGGTTAATGCTATTTTGGCAGTTTGTGCACTGGCTCTTATCGTTTATTTCTATATCATGGTGTACCTTGGAATTCGGAAACACAAGACAAGTGAAATTAGCCAAGTCACTTCTCTAATATCAGCCAAATTGGAGAAGAAAGTTGCCAAGATGACGGCGTTGGTGACAGCTGTCCTGATAATCTCCTTCCTACCATTAATTTTTTGGGTTGTGTTAAGTGTCCTTTTCCACGTCCTTCGCGTTAGATGGGCCTGGAGATTGCCGGAGATTCTGATACAGTTCAACTCGATAGCCAATCCACTAATTTACTGCTATGGAGATCGCCGCTTTAAGAACGCTGTGTTGGAGCTGTTGAGAGTCAGAAAACCAGGAACAAACCAACCCGCTGCAGTCGCTGATGTCCGATTTGTCAGCCGAAAGGGACGGTTTGGTTCAGTGGAAAATGTTATGGAGCTGCAAGATAAAGTAAATCTCATGCATTTTCTCAGACGAACATCTTGTGATCAAGCCGGGGTCTTAGAGGACTGCACTCGACTCAAGCGTTACAACGAAGGTTTCAAGAGACCCGTCTCAGCTCCGTCGCTCGCTAAACTGTCATCAGCTGCTGCCGGGAACGTTTGGCACCCACTTCACTCACGCATCGTGGAGTGCACTGCAATGATTCATTCTGAAAGGAAAGGACGAAAAAAAGCCAGCAAAAGTAATCCTGGCGAGTTACCTGAAGCTGTGAAGAGGGTGGCGGTTGGGAAGGAAGAGCAAAAGTTTGTGTTGACCAATTCAAGGGAAGGTATCGACGTGCCGGAAAACCAGAGAGAAAAAAAGAAGATTCACTTAAAAAGATCAGCATCTTGTGATTTGACTGTAGCCTATGTTACATTTCACAAAGTAAGGCAAAGATCCATGTCATCTCCATCACTCCTGTGATGTCTCAAGGAGATTTATTTTTGTACTTTCGCATTTGGAAAGAAATTTCTTTTTCCAAAATAATGCGGTAGCTCGTTAATGTTTCTACGTCATACTTTTGTGCGCAGTTTTGTATCTTAACTCGTGGCAAAACGATCAAATATTTGCACAACTCGTGTAATTGATTAGTGGTTCGAAAACTCTTGGCTTTTAACGTGGCCGTAAAATTGAGACGATTTTAAATGACTTAAAGGACTCTTGTCAGCCTCCGTCATTTTCGATGCCATCGAAATTATTGATATTGCATGGTGAAACGAAATCTTATTGCTTAGCTGTAAGTTGTGTTCTGGAATGTGTATTTCATTATTTTTAGTAGTTTTACAGTGATTTCGTTCATTTCGACACGCTCCGAATAAAATATAATAGTCAAACTCTCGCATATAAACAAAAACAAAGGTGTGGCTGACTGGGGCCCTTTAAGGCGATGTTGGGCGGCTTATAGCAATTTTAGGCGACTTAAGGAGATTTTTACACAAAGCGTAGTGAGTTAAGCTAGACTGTCTTTTTCTTAAATTTGAGCCTAAAAAAATTCTTTTAAATATATTCTTAGCAAAAATTACTATTTTTTTGGCGAAAAAGTTGCGTCATCGATCACCTGCAACCCTTCATGCAGTTGCGTGCGCCATAAACTCGTTCCCAGGTTCCTCTCCCTTCCTCCCTAGATATAGGATCCTGGTTAGGGTTGGTATCCCCGAAATCCATGGACTTCAAAGTTTTCTTTCAAGTAGTTTATTTCACCAACTTGACTCGTGTCGTCGTAAAATAATAATAATAATAATAATAATAATAATAATAATAATAATAATAATAATAATAATAATAATAATAATAATAATAATAATAATAATCTAGCTTAACTCACTACATCGGAAAGTGTGCAAGCCAGAATTTTTAAAGTAGTGACTTTTTTGTCAGTCTGTATTATTTTTAGATAGTCCTTATTTATTTATTTTTTATTAACTTTTCGACGCTTTTTAAACTACTGAAAGTGAGAAATGAAGTAGGAAATTGAGCAGAAGAGGAGTGAGGAAGAATATCGCGTTGTATTTTTATAAGCTTTGTATTTTTAGGCTGGATAATGCAATGTAAACTTAGAATGTCTTTAATTGTTTATTTATTTCACGATATAAAAAGTGTGCAAAAATTGATTTCCAATTATGTTATTGAATTTTATTGCATGCAACCATACTTGTACAGTACGCTTAGAGTCATGTTGATTGTAAAATTTATTTTATTATTCGTTATTCAATAAAAAAGATCATTATTATTAAAAATAATAATAATAATAATAATAATATATAATATAATAATAATATATAATATAATATATATGAGATGTTGATATTTTACAATTTTATGACAGCAAACTGTAAAATCACTCAGGTTTAATAGAATCAAAATGTATCTAGTAGATTTTATTCTTGTAAATAATAATATAATAATTAAAATATAATAATAACTTTATTAAAATATTCCAAGGAAATTGTTATTTTCAAGTTAAAAGTAGAAAACAGAGCCATTAAAACCTATTTACAATTCTTGTCGATTAAAAAAGAGACTATTTTCAAGCACAATTTTTTTTTGAAGAAAAAGGAAAAAAAAAAGAAATGTCATCAAGTTACAATAGTATTCTCATTCGTAATAAAAAAATCGTATGATCACATCATGACTAAAAATATATTCGGAAGTTAAAATACGGTCCTTAATGACGAAAAAACAACTCGTATTAAAATAGTATAAGCGGATTATATACTGCTATAGGGATCGCCGCTTTAAGAACGCTGTGTTGGAGCTCTTGAGAGTTAGAAAACCAGGAACAAACCAACCCGCGGCAGTCGCTGGTGTCCGATTTGTCTGCCGAAAGGGACGGTTTGGTTCAGTGGAAAATTTTATGGAACTGCAAGAAAAAGTAAATTTCATGCATTTTAAAAGACGAGCATCCTGTGATCAAGCCGTGACCTTTAACGTTTTTCAACTGAAGTTGCGGAATGAACTTTAGGGTTCCAATAGGCCCGTATCGGCTCCGTCGCTCGCTAAACTGTCATCAGCTGCTGCCGGGAACGTTTTGGAACCTGCTCACTCACGCATCGTGGAGTGCACTGCAATGATCCATTCTGAAAGAAAAGAACCAAAACAAGCGAGCAAAAGGAATCCTGGGAAGTTACCCGTAGCTGTGAAGATGGTGGCGGTATGGAAGGAAGAGCGACAGGTTTCGTTGGCTGATTTGTGGGAAGATATCGATTTGCTGAAAAATGAGAGAGGCAAAAGGACTCACTTAAAAGTGGAGCTGCAACGAGAAGTAAATATCATGCATTTTAAAAGACGAGCATCCTGCGATCAAGCCGTGGGCTTAGACGGTTTTCAACCGATGTCGTGCAAAGCAGGTTTCAAGAGATCCATCTCGGCTCCGTCATTTGCTAAACGGCCATTAGCTGGTGCTGGGAACGTTTCGCAGAGGGCTGGCTCATGCATCCTGGAGTGCACAGCAACTATCCATTCCGAAAGGGAAGCACGAAAAACAGCGAGCAAAACGAATCCTGGGGGAGATACTCGAAGGGCTGTGGAGAGGGTGTTGGTTGGGAAGGAAAAGCGAAAAGTTGTTGTGACTGATTCAAGGGAAGATATCGAGGTGCTGCAAAACGAGAGAGAAAAAGAGAAGATTCACTAAAAAGATCAGCATCTTGCGATTAGACTGTGGCCCATGTTGCATTTCACAAAGTAAGGCAAAGATTCAAGCCATCTTCATTACTGCTATGACGGCTTAAGGAGATTTTTTTTGTACTTTTAATTGTCGCATTTTGAATGTAAACTGATTTCTTTCTCCTAAACAATGCGACCTTTCTTAGGTAGCTTGTTGATTGTTCTACGTCATACTTTTGCTTACGGTTTTGATTCTTAATTCCGGGCGAAACGATCAAATATTTGTACAACTTGTGTAATCGGTTGGTGGCACTATTGGATTTTAAATCAGAGCCTTCTCAAGTTTGATCTAGATCAAACAGTTTCATGCCAGTTGTCGTTTGATGAACAAATTTGTCACCGTTCGGCGGTTTATAAAAAAGGCTTGGGTGTTTAAAGGTCCGTTTAAACGGTTTTATAATTTTCTTCAACATGAGTTACAGTTTAGACATTAAACATCGTTCTGTTGATTTTAAATTGTTTGTTTTAGTCTTTGTATCGATCAAACAATATATAAAAACATGTTTCTGTGATGTTTATTCTGGGAGGTCGCGTTATAATGACTCCGGGTTCTACTGTATAAACCATTTCGACAGTTGCATTAAGTAAAAGGGGTGAGCCGAAATTAAAATTTGAACAACGTTGCTCCAAAAAACTACCGACTATCAGAAATGAATAGTATAATCACTGAAATTTAGACCAGAATTCTCCACAGGCTTAGTCAATGTTGGTGAGAATTTACCTTGACTTCGACCGAAAGCCAATCATGATTAAACAAGGAAGCCAGGAAGAGAAATTAAGCCCTCTTATTTTCTTTTGACGGCCAGTTATAACACGAAAATGTTTAGTTTAGCTCAGTCCTAGCATATTTTATTTTAAGAATAATAATAATAATAACAATAATAATAATAATAATAATAATAATAATAATAATAATAATAATAATAATAATAATAATAGTAAACAAGTTTAATAATTTCAGTCATCTCTAGTTGTAAATACATGAAATAACTGGGTGTAGGTCATTAGTCTGCTGAATGGGATAATTAATAAAAAATCTTCATCATTTATATGAGCTCGAGATTTCTATCACGCATAGAAATCGAGAACGAATAATCTAATTGGTTTAGTATAAATCAACTAGTCGGTCAAACCTAAACAAGTAAATTATCTATTTCCTCATCGCAGACACTTCGAAAACGCGACGAAGCGGCCGCCCCTTGTTGAAAACCGCTACTCACTATCTATCACAGAATAGATAGCGAGTAGTGTAGCCAGTCAGAGAACGGCATTCGTGATAGAACACTAGTAGATTTATACTAAATTAATGGTGATAGGAACATGGTTACAACCTGTTTTTAAAGCAAATGGATAGGAGAGTTAGCTGCCTTGTCAGTAGGGGAGTAGAAACAAACGTTCGGTTTTATCAACAGAATTGTCAAGGTAATTTTGAGTGTTCAACAAACCCTTTGTCAGATCGGATTGGCTAACGCTCATAACATCAGCACTTGAATCTTCAAATTACAGTGGCGAAGTTACCTTAAGAACTGTTTTTAGAGCGATTCCATTTAATTGCATGCACAGTATTGCACATCCCTACTGTGCATAATAAAGGGTTTATTTTAAAAGCTGACTTCTGAGGATCTGGTAGGACCTCTTCAAGAAATGAGCACCAAGATTTTTCAAGTTATCAAGCAGAACATAAGAATACAGGTAATGATAAACTGTTGATGTAAAATTTATATTATTTTTGAGATATGGAACTTTTTATATTTAACATTAGATTATGAGCTCGAGATTTCTATTGCATGATAGCTGATGAGGGCGCAGCATTTTTTTTTTTATGAAAATCGGTACTTCACATGAAGGGACTTGGTCCCCGGGACTAGTTGCAGCGACTAGTCCCTTCGTGTTTGCCGACCTTAACAAAATTTTTTGGTCAATGGATTCCCCTACAAACCCTATAATGCTCCAATTCAAAATGGCGGCCATTTGCATGAAAGGCTAAGTGTTTATTATTTTGTACGCCAAACAAGATGCGTGGTATCAGGCCTCAGCAACAGTAGTTGAATTTTTTCACATCTTTCAGTCTTTGAATTTCCTTCCCACTTTCACTTCCAAACGCTATTTCTGTCCACACTTTACAGGTCGATACTATCGCAATCTTACATAATGTTAAGGTTATAATGGGGCTGAATCCGACTTGATTACAAACTCTAAATAACTGACTAAGAATAAGTTGCCAATCAGAGCCGTTAGCATGCATATATAGTCACAAGCTAATTTCGCTATGAAAGAAATCCATCAACCTTTGAATTGTTGAGAACGCCATCTCATTAAACTTAGAAAAATTCGGCCTTCTTCTAATCCTTTCAGACAATTACCGCGAAATAACTCTTTTGTAAGATACCATAATTCCAAGACTGTCAAGTAGATTATCGGTTAACAGTTACACAGAAAACAGTTCAGATGGTCAGATTTTACTTGATTCATCGCCCCCTGTTCAAATCGTTTGAACTTATCAGAGACATATTTTTCACGGATCTCACACAGTACATACTTTTAACGCTAACAAAAGAAAGGAAACTGGCATTTTACCTGTATTAACTCATCTAAACTTTCCTGTAAACTGTTCCCCAGAGTCGTGTTGCGGTAGAGTTGATAGCTCATCTTCTATCGCCGTTTGCAGTTTTTATACTGCCCTGCTTCCAGCCGCTTCCTTTTTTGGCTACACTGCTTAGCCGCCATCTTGGATATAACCATATATGGGTGTAACTTAGGTGTTCTCCCAAGGTGTTATGGGAAACCTCTTTAGGTAATCTCCACGTCTCGCCCGCAAGCCCGCATGGGCCCATACACTTTTAAGGGGGGTCGGGACCTAAATTTGAATGTAATTTGAAGATGTTTTAAAAAGGGATAGAAGAAAGAAAACACTAACAGACAGTTGATACCCACGCAAGAGCATCCTAGGTTGCTAGTGGACTAACTTGGTGTCCGTCTATTAATTATTAACTACCAATTCTAATTTTAAAACTTCACTAATTCTTCAATATTTCTTGTTTCTCTTAATTTAACCAATCCTTCCAGAAAAACTATCTCCTCCCAAATATACCCAAAAATCACCCAAAAATTCACAAAACACTCCATAACATAGATTCACGGGATGAAGATAGAGTTTTTGGATTGCTTGAAACGTGAACGAGATATTTCCATTAAAGCCATGTATGTCAAGTGCGGTAAAATGGCGTTTACGTTAAGTTCCCCCTTAATGTAGCTCCTGATATAGGAGAATGGTTATGAAGCCAAACAAGTTTCTTTGCTATATGTTTTTATTAACATTTTTGGCCTTGACCGTGCACAAACCACAATAGATTTTGAAAGACGTTGGAGCAACTGGCTAATAGAAACGTTCCAAATGGTTCATTTAGCTTCCTTGCTTGCACATCATTTTAACTAATAATTAATTAAATTCTGTATATTACCTCTACAAGATTGAAAAGATCAACCATATACACTGAAAAAAGCACAACAAAGATTATTATTATTATTATTATTATTATTAAAAGGAGGAGAAAGAGAAGAGTAGCCAATATGTCTGACATTGACATTACATCGGAAAGTGCACAAGCCAGAATTTAAGTAGTGACTTTTTTGTCAGTCTGAATTATTTTTAGATAGTCTATAATTTTTTTTTATTAACTTTTCCGCGACACTTTTTAAACTATTGAAAGTAAGAAATGAAGTAGGAAATAAAGCAGAAGAGGAGAGAAGAAGAATATCGCGTTGTATTTTTATAAGCTTTGTATTTTTAGGCTGGATAATGCAATGTAAACTGAGCTGTTATCCATTTCACGATATAAATAGTGTGCAAAAATTGATTCCCAATTATGTTATTGAAGCTGGTTTCATGTCCAGTGGTATCAGAGTTCTGGAAAATCTTTCTGGAATGGTATGAGACTCATACTACCATAAAACTAGAATTGTCAACCGCAAAAATCTTATATGGTATCATAGATAACGACAACCTTTGTAATTTAACTAATCACCTCCTACTAATTGCGAAATACTATATATATTGTTGCAGTTTTAATGAAGAACCTTTGTCTTTAAGTACTTATCTAACAATAGTGATAAGCAAAGCTGAAATCGAAAAACAAATATCAACAAGGACTAATTCAAATGAACGTTATTACAATAAATGGGAACCTTTCAGTTGACAAACAGTTTGTGACCTAGAGCTGTATATTACTTTTCTTTGTACTTTGTAAGATGTAACGGAAATAAGCAAGCCATAGTAGTGAATGTAATTGTATTTTTTTTCTTTCGTTGTATCTTAGTGCATTGTAAGTATTATTTGTACGTATTGTAAGGGTAATATAGATATTGTCAATAATAAAAAAAAAATTATGTTATTGAATTTTATGTGCATGCAACCATACTTGTACAGTGCGCTTAGAGTCATGTTGATTGTAAAATTTACTTTATCATTCGTCATTCAATAAAATAGATTATTATTATTATTATTATTAAAAGATTATTATTATTATTATTATTATTATTATTATTATTATTATTATTATTATTATCCTGTCCTGGTTCCTGTTAAAATATTTAGCTGTAGTGTGAACGTTAAAACAAAGGATTGTGCACGGTCGCGGCCCTTCCAACCTAAATTGCAGCACCGTTGTTATCAACTTTGGCAAGGTTTCATAAACAGTCCCTCAATTAACTATGGGAAGATCGAAGAGAGAAATTTAATGCTAGCGCCTGCATACAGGCTAGTTCTTCTTATGATATCCAAACGAAAGCCTGTGAAATTCCACGTCTTTAATATTTCATATAGCCAGCTGCGGGACAGTCATTTCCTTTCCAAATGAAGGCGAGACACAAACGAAAGTTTCAAGAGAAAAAGAACGTTCTGGAAAGAAAAACACCTGCTACACAGGCGAGGGATAATAAAATCCATTTTCAGGTGTAATTATAATACTGGAAACTTTGAACAAGTCGGTAGTTTGAGTACAGTGTCCGGGAGGACATAAGCAACATCAGGAGCCACAATCAGGGATTATGGCTCCTGGCTATATCACAAGTCATAATCGGGGATAGAGGACCGTAAGCGTGGCAGGGGTCCACGCAAACCCATATGTTGTAGCGAAAAATATATTTTTAGAAAAAAATTGCGTTATCCTTCACGTGTAAGCCTTCATACAGCTGCCCGGCCAACCTCGTTCCCAGGGTCCTCTCTCTCTTCCTCCCTCGAGATATGGCCCTGGTTGTGGCTGGTAGCCCCGAAATCCTTGGACCTCAAACTTTTCGTTTACGAAGTATATTCGACCAACTTGTCTTGTGTCATCGTGAAGGAACTGATTAGGCCCCTCTAATTAAGTCTGTTCAGCCAACTCAGGCAGGGAAAACGAAAACGGTTTGCTTTACTACCCATTCCTAAAAACAAATTTTGTTAAGCACCCAGATTTTCGGCGTACATGCATGACCGGAGCTGAGGTACAAACATGTGCAAAGTTCAGACTAGTATCGCCTTCGCCGTCAAAGACAACAGTCACGGGCGGGGGGTGGGGACGGGGGGAAACAAAGGGCCACTATTTTTTAAATATCTCAAATTCCTATCTCAGAAAACATTTTTAAACAAAGCAATGATGTATTATTCAGTGGTGACACAGAATCCCAAAAAGGAAATCGAGTTTTCAAGAGCCGAACCTATGACCTTCCAATTAATAGATCTGATGCTCTACCACTGAGCTATAGGAGACTTGGGAGCCACGCCATTAAATTAGGTATATACAGCAGGCAGTCGGGTCAATCATTTTCTTTCCTCTATTTGAGAGGGTAATATCCTGACATTACGAAGGGAATTTGAAATTTAATTTAAACGAAATCAATTTTAGTTTTCGTAATAAACACATCTTCATCAAAACCACACTAACTGAATAGCCTGCTAATTAATGATTCCTTCGTTTCTTCTACAAACACAATAATGTTTTCTCCGTGCTTGTGTTTCTGACTCGCTGATGTGAAAAATTCCTGAATCACGTCTGGCTCCCCTTTTGAAAACCAAAAAAAAATTACCATAATCTTGGTGCGTTCTATTTAAATAATAAACCCTTTTCAAAAAAGGAAGGAAGCAAGACTTTATTGCGCACGGAATGAAGCCGCAAACTATCAACAAAAGGGAAAAAAGAGTTGCGATCCAGTTGAAAGTTTCGTGCATTGCCAGGTACTCTGAAACCCGAAGAAAGTTAAGTTAGCATGGACCCAAACGACGCCGAAGCAGCCACCAACTCCTCCATCGAAGCTAGGTCAGAATTTTCCTGTGGGGAGTTGTACGCTAAAAATGTTACTGCAGGAGATGTAAGCGAAGCTATAGCTCTTTGGATTGTTATCGGTTTGGTATCTCTTGCTTCTCCGACGATAGTTCTCTTGAACGTATTAGGGATCATAGCTTTGAGGCAAAGAAAAGAACTACAAAGACTTTCTAATGTTCTTTTATTGAGCATAGCCATCGCAGACCTTCTAATAGGTGCTGTATGCATGCCTTTATCTGCTATTGTTGACTCATTTGTTGCACGCCAAACTTTACCAGAGAATGTTTGCGCGTTAGAAGTAGTGACTCTTCTCTTGCTGTATATTTTTTCTTGGAGTTCTGTTTTCCACTTGACATTGATTGCTTGGGAGAGATATGTGGCGATACAAAAATGGAGAGAGTACAAGAGCATCGTTACTAAAAGCCGACTCAACAAACTCACGATAATAGCTTGGGTGTCAGCCACATTTATGGTTCTTCCAGACATTATATTACTGACAGTGGTGAGCGCGGACGATAGGCTCGTTTTTGCCGAGGCGTGGTTTATCGTTAATGCTATTTTGGCAGTTTGTGCGCTGGCTCTTATCGTTTATTTCTATGTCATGGTGTACCTTGGAATTCGGAAACGCAAGCTAAGTGAAATTGGCAAAGTCACTTCTCTAATATCAGCCAAATTAGAAAAGAGAGTTGCCAAGATGACCGCCTTGGTGACAGCTGTCCTGATAATCTCCTTCCTTCCAGTAATAGTTGTGGTTGTGTTGGGTGGACTTTTTCCAGTCCTTCGCAAAAGATGGGCTTACAGATTGGCGGAGATTCTGATGCAGTTCAACTCGATAGCCAATCCACTAATTTATTGCTATGGAGATCGCCGCTTTAGGAACGCTGTGTTGGAACTCTTGAGAGTCAGAAAACCAGGAGCAAACCAACCCGCTGCAGTCGCTGGTGTCCGATTTCTCAGGCGAAAGGGGCGGTTTGGTTCAGTAGAAAATGTTATGGAGCTGCAACGAGAAGTAAATCTCATGCATTTTACCAGACGAGCATCCTGTGATCAAGCCGTTGTCTTAGACAACACTCGACTGAAGTCCTGCAACGCAGGTTTGAAGAGATCCATGTCGGCTCCGACGCTCCTCACTACTCTATCATCAGCTGTTGCCGGGAACGTTTCGCAGCCGGCTCGCTCACGCATCGTGGAGTGCAATGCAACGATCCATTCTGAAAGGTAAGGAGGAAAAAAAGCGAGCAAAATGGACGATTCCTGAATTATCCGAAGCTGTGAAGATAGTGGCGGTTGGGAAGGAAAAGCGGAATGTCCCGTTGAATTCATGGGAAGATGTCGAGGTGCTGCCAAACGAGAAAGAAAAATAGAAGATTCACTTGAAAAGATCAGTATATTGCGATTTGACTGTGGCTTATGTTACATTTCACAAAGTAAGGTAAAGATTGAAGTCATCTTCATCACTCCTATGACAGCTCGAAAGTTTTTTTTTGTACTTTTAATGGTCGCATTTGGAATGTAATTTTCTTTCTCTCTAAATAAAGTGGCCATCCTCCGGATAGTGCGTGGATAGTTCTACGTCATTCTTTAGTGTACAGTTTTGCACCAATTATTCTAGTGTTGGGATAATGTTGCCATAGTTTTCAATATTAGAAGTCGGATCACAGTTCGTTAATTTAGGCTATGCGATTGGATTTGTAAGATGTCACAGAAACAAAACAAAAAAACTTCGGTGTTTTGCTTTAGAAAAGAGGAAACTTATTATCGCTAGTAAAGATTCAAAATTATTATTCAGCTTCAGTACATATACCGGCATATGGTTAAATTTTCTTTTGTTGGTCTTGCGTCTATCTTCACGAACAGCGCTAAAAATTTGTGGATCGTCGTATCTGTGTCAAGACGAAGTCATCAGTGGAGGATTACTGTTTTGTTTTACTGATGAAAATAATGACAAGCCGGTCGAACCTTCCGTAGGCGACCACCCAAAATGTTAAGACCGGAGTGGTGCTTACGAGAGTTCAGACTATTGGTCCCTAAATTGACATATGGTAATTGCAGAGACTTACCCATGCGTCAATTCTCAGTCAAACCCATATCACAATTTTTAGTAGCCCCAAAATATTTTAACTTCGAATTCAAGATTAAAACCGTTAATGGGCTGCCCTTGATAATCTTACCCAATTTGGCGAACGGAATAACTTGTGGTCTTACAACAGTTACAACTTGAATGTAGTGTTATTTGTGTGTCGTCAGACTTAAGTTTGCCTTGTGTTCAGAATGCGATAATGTTACAGCCACACATTATTATCTGTCAAGCGGTCGCTTACAAGAGGTTGAAAGCAAAAGAAAATCCCAAACTTTCTGCTATAATAGTGGTCGCGGTCGCTAACAGTACGAGAGGTTCCAGCCACAGTGATTTGACTTGGAAACTTTTGATATTTTAAAACACTGGTCGCTTGAGAGGGGTAGTCACTTACGAGAGGTGGTCGCAAAGGGAGGTTCGACTGTAGATAAACAAAGTGGCGACGGGCGTCAAGCTTCCTCACGGGAAATCCGTTTTTCCTCGATCGCGCGAGCACGTTTGGTTCAGTTGCACTACTTAAGTTAGCCCAACACTGACTACATGGACAATACATACCGCACTTTTCTGAGAGAGGTTAATGGACTAGAGATCCGTTTACTTCCGGACAAAACGATCAAATATTTGTACAACTCGTGTAATCGTTTTGTGGTGCCAAAACTCTTGGGTTCTAAATCGGAGCCTTCACAAGTTTGATTTAGATCAAACGGTTTTATGCGAGGCTTGGTTTGACGAACAAATTTGTCCCCGTTCGGCGGTTTATAAAGAAGGCTTGGCTGTGTCCAGAAGGTCCGTTTAAAAGGAAAAATGTCGGGGGCGTTAGAACAGGTCGTTCAACAATTCATGAATTCACGCGTGAAGTAAACCGCGCCGTTTTTACATCATTGAAACGCGGCAGACGGTTGGTCTTAGTTTATTATTTTTTATTGTCCAAGATTGTCTCCTGGGTTTAAACATGATAAAAAATATAAAGAAAAAAAGGAGCGATTAAGTAGAAGGTGATTTGTTAACACAAACGATACTCTGAAAGCAACAATGTCTGACGTAGTCACACGCTTCCCACGGCTCTAACATTCTATCTCTGCCAAAGGAATGACTCAGGTCTGGCTGCAGTATGGTGATCCTTGCGGAAACAGCTGAAGAGCCAATCAAGCTATGGGTCGTTCTCATGGCGAGTTGTTAAAAATACCGCTGCGAAGTCCCGGCTTATATCCCGCTGCGAACGTGTTTTTAAAGTGCTTTAAAAAAAATTGAAAAAAAGGCGCCGTGAATGTATAACACATTGTGTTGTATAAACAGTTTTGTGATCAGTAGAGTGCAGAAAACATCAGTGGGTTTTTCTCAGGATTTGATCGATAAAACTATAGAATCTACAAGTGGTCGCATTAGCCAAAAGGCGAGTTATGTTGTAGTACAGTGGATACTGCTCATCTGCTATCACCGATCGCAGTTTTTAACTCGTGAATGCGCGCATGAGTAATGGAAGAGTTATTGTAATGTGGGGAAATGTCACTCGCTCGGTCGTAAACTTTATATTCATTTCATCGCCTTAATCGAAATATTTTAATCAAAACCATAAATTATTCATTAGCCTAGTTTAGTGCCTGTATACACCATCAGCCGCCATTACGGGACAAAAAACAAGGACGTAAAATCAACGCAACGAATAACTCATTCTTAAAAGAAAACAGCTAGTAGATGTGTTGTCTGCTAAATCCTTCCATTGACCGAAACTAAGGGGCAACTTTCCTTTCAGGACGGATATTTTCCAAGAGTTAGATAGCGCTGAACTGCTCGTTTCAGCAAATATGAAACGCAAACATGACAACCTTTAATAACCGTATCGAGGTGCTGCAAAACGAGAGAGAAAAAAGGAAGATTCACTTTAAAAGATCAGCATCTTGCGATTTGACTGTAGCTTATGTTACATTTCACAAAGTAAGGCAAAGATCCATGTCATCTCCATCACTCCTGTGATGCCTCAAGGATATTTTTTTTTTGTACTTTTAGTGGTCGCATTTTGAATGTAAACTGTTTTGTTTCTCCTACTGATCATGAATGCGGCCTTCCTTAGATAGCTTGTTGATTGTTCTACGTCATACTTTTGTTTACAGTTTCGAATCTTAGTTCCGTTTTGTGGTCTCAAAACCCTTGGCTGTTAAGTCAGAGCCTGTCCAAGCCGGCTTGATCTAGATCAAACGGTTTTAAGCCAGGCTTCGTTTGACGAACAAATTTGTCCCCGTTCGGCGGTTTATAAAAAAGGCTTGCATGGGTTTAAACGGTTTCATTTATAATATTTGCCTCAACATGCGTTCAACACTTTGTTGAACCAAATGTCTGGGGCGTTAGAACAGATCGTTCAACATTGTTTAAAAGTGTAAAACATGTTGAAAGCTTGTTGAATTCGTGTTTAACTGACGACTTAAAGATACACTTTACTGATAAAAATTTATAGTTGTTTGTGAACGGCTCAAACGGTTTTGAACGATTCCGGCGACTGATTAAATGGACACTGGTTAATGCATATTATTTTCCCTTCTGACTGCTACAAAACCGTGGTAAATCGTAGAAAATCATTGATAGCAGCTTGTAAATCGTAGAAATGAAGACCTTCGCTTGCTCTCATACAAAGTTAACCGCTTTTTATGAAGGCAGGTTATCTTCGCACTGTTAAATTGTCTAGTATTCAGCCCATCTGGCTGAAGCGCAAAATGGAAATGTTAGTCAAGAGAAAAGTGACAGCCGGGCTATTGTAAATTACGTTGTCAGTCGCGTTGGAAGCACTCATAGTGCGAGACTATTTGAATGAGCGAAAGGTTTCTTCAGTTTGAAGTAAAGTTACAGTTCAGACTTAAATATCGTTCTGTTGCTTTATGAATTGCATGCTTTAGTCTTTGCATCGATAAAACAATAAAAACATGTGTTTGTGATGTTTGTTCTGGGAGGCCGCGTTATAAGGACACTTTAGCATATCCCAGTAACAGGGCTTTACTGTATAAACCATTTCGACAATCGCATTTACTAAAGGAGATGAGCCGAAATTAAAATTTAGACAGCATTGGTCCAAAAACTACCGACTATCAGAAATGAATAGTATATATTATCACTCACATTGAGACCAGAATTCTCCACATGCTTAGTCAATGCTGGTGAGAATTTACCATGTCTTCGACCGAAAGCCGATCATAATTAAACAAAGAAGCCAGGAAGAGAAATTAAGCCCTCTTATTTTCTATTGACTCCAGTT
Organism: Pavona decussata; assembly: GCF_977016875.1. Taxonomy (NCBI): domain Eukaryota; kingdom Metazoa; phylum Cnidaria; class Anthozoa; order Scleractinia; family Agariciidae; genus Pavona; species Pavona decussata. The sequence continues at coordinate 1,032,069 of NW_028145504.1, read as the reverse complement.
ATAAAAAGAGAATTTTTAGTTTAGCTCAGTCTTAGCATATTTTATTTTGACTTGTAAATATACCTAGGTTTTATTGAACTTATATTCGGACCCAGAAGTTACTAAACATACTCTCCGTCTCCTCAGGGGCACCCGTACCCAGCGGTTCCTTTTTTGTCATACCTTTTCGGAAAGCATTACTAGCCTTAGAAACTCGGGTTTAGATTGTGAAGAAAAACTATCTTTTTTCATTAGAGAGCTGATCAGGTTTTTGTTGACAATAAATATGCAAAGGTCAGTGAGCAAGCGCTTTTCCTCTTGGAGTTTCTCTACAGAAGTATTTACCTAGCCTTTGTACAACGGGGAGACGTCGTTCTTGATAATAAATGTACAGAAGGAAGCGTTTTCTGGGACTTATAAAGATTGCCGTTACTTAAGGCGACTTAAGGAAGCCTCGCTTTGAAATTTAGGCGATTTTAAGTGACTAACGGTGAGGTGCAGCGTTGTGTTTTTGACTTATTCATGTGAAAAATTTCTGAACCGCGGCCTGCTCCTTTCGAAGAAAGAATAAAAGTTCTTATCGCATTTGCATTTATATAGTAAACCCATTTCAAAAAAGGAAGGAAGCCAGACTTTACTGCCTACTAAATGAAGCCGCAAATTAGCAAACAAAAGGAAAAAAAGCGTTGGGATATAGAAGTTGAAAGTTTCGTGCATTGCCAGATACACTGTACCTGAAGAAAATTCAGTTAGCATGGACCCAAACGATACCGAAGCAGCTACCAACTCCTCCTACGAAGCTCCAGAATCTTCCTGTTGGGAGTTTTACGCTACATACGTTACTGCAGGGGATGTAAACGACAGTATAGCTCTCTGGATTATTATCGGCTTGGTATCTCTTGCTTCCCCGACGATAGTTCTTTTGAACGCATTAGTGATCATAGCTTTGAGATTAAGAAAAGAGCTGCAAAGACTTTCTAATGTTCTTTTATTGAGCGTTGCCATCTCAGACCTTCTCCATTTGACGTTGATTGCTTGGGAAAGGAATGTGGCGATACAGAAATGGATAGAGTATAAAACCATCGTTACTAGAAGCCGACTCAACAAATTCTCGATAATAGCTTGGATGTCAGCCACATTTATGGTTCTTCCAGATATTATGTTACTGACAGTGGTGAACGAGGACGATAGGCTCGACTTTGCCGCGGCGTGGACTATGGTTAATGCTATTTTGGCAGTTTGTGCACTGGCTCTTATCGTTTATTTCTATATCATGGTGTACCTTGGAATTCGGAAACACAAGACAAGTGAAATTAGCCAAGTCACTTCTCTAATATCAGCCAAATTAGAGAAGAAAGTTGCCAAGATGACGGCGTTGGTGACAGCTGTCCTGATAATCTCCTTCCTACCATTAATTAATTTTTTCGGTTGTGTTAAGTGTCCTTTTCCACGTCCTTCGCGCTAGATGGGCCTGGAGATTGCCGGAGATTCTGATACAGTTCAACTCGATAGCCAATCCACTAATTTACTGCTATGGAGATCGCCGCTTTAAGAACGCTGTGTTGGAGCTGTTGAGAGTCAGAAAACCAGCAACAAACCAACCCGCGGCAGTCGCTGGTGTCCGATTTGTCAGCCGAAAGGGACGGTTTGGTTCAGTGGAAAATGTTATGGAGCTGCAAGATAAAGTAAAGCTCATGCATTTTCTCAGACGAGCATCTTGTGATCAAGCCGGGGTCTTAGAGGACAGCACTCGACTCAAGCGTTACAACGGTTTCAAGAGACCCGTCTCGGCTCCGTCGCTTGCTAAACTGTCATCAGCTGCTGCCGGGAACGTTTGGCACCCGCTTCACTCACGCATCGTGGAGTGCACTGCAATGATCCATTCTGAAAGGAAAGGACGAAGAAAAGCGAGCAAAAGGAATCCTGGCGAGTTACCCGAAGCTGTGAAGAGGGTGGCGGTTGGGAAGGAAGAGCAAAAGTTTGTGTTGACCGATTCAAGGGAAGGTATCGACGTGCCGGAAAACCAGAGAGAAAAAAAGAAGATTCACTTAAAAAGATCAGCATCTTGCGATTTGACTGTAGCCTATGTTACATTTCACAAAGTAAGGCAAAGATCCATGTCATCTCCATCACTCCTGTGATGTCTCAAGGAGATTTATTTTTGTACTTTCGCATTTGGAAAGAAATTTCTTTTTCCAAAATAATGCGGTAGCTCGTTAATGTTTCTACGTCATACTTTTGTGCGCAGTTTTGTATCTTAACTCGTGGCAAAACGATCAAATATTTGCACAACTCGTGTAATTGATTAGTGGTTCGAAAACTCTTGGCTTTTAACGTGGCCGTAAAATTGAGGCGATTTTAAATGACTTAAAGGACTCTTGTCAGCCTCCGCCATTTTCGATGCCATCGAAATTATTGATATTGCATGGTGAAACGGAATCTTATTGCTTAGCTGTAAGTTGTGTTCTGGAATGTATATTTCATTATTTTTAGTAGTTTTACAGTGATTTCGTTCATTTCGACACGCTCCGAATAAAATATAATAGTCAAACTCTCGCATATAAACAAAAACAAAGGTGTGGCTGACTGGGGCCCTTTAAGGCGATGTTGGGCGGCTAATATCAATTTTAGGCGACTTAAGGAGATTTTTATACAAAGCGTAGTGAGTTAAGCTAGACTGTCTTTTTCTTAAATTTGAGCCTAAAAAAATTCTTTTAAATATATTCTTAGCAAAAATTACTATTTTTTTGTCGAAAAAGTTGCGTCATCCATCACCTGCAACCCTTCATGCAGTTGCGTACGCCATAAACTCGTTCCCAGGTTCCTCTCCCTTCCTCCCTAGATATAGGATCCTGGTTAGGGTTGGTATCCCCGAAATCCATGGACTTCAATGTTTTCTTTCAAGTAGTTTATTTCACCAACTTGACTCGTGTCATCGTAAAATAATAATAATAATAATAATAATAATAATAATAATAATAATAATAATAATAATAATAATAATAATAATAATAATAATAATAATAATAATCTAGCTTAACTCACTACATCGGAAAGTGTGCAAGCCAGAATTTAAGAGCGAATGCCCACAAGAATCAAACAAAATCGGAAAATAGCGGCAAAAGTGTAAAACTTCAAAATTGCTCAAACTTTGGCTATCAGTAGCCCACTTTGAGTTTTTTATCGCAATGTAATTAATTTGTCAAATAACTTTTTGTTTTGGCGGAAAATGACTATAATAAATGTCGGTGGTAGCCACGAGAAATTTCGACTTGAAAATTAACGGTTTTTAAGCAAGCCGCTCGCCTTAACTGTAGAGCAAGAAGACATCCTCTTATTATCAGCTTATTCTACATCTCTTCCCAATTTGATTTTATTATTTCTATGAAGTTTGAAAAAAACCATGACATCGAGAGGGACCTGAACGAAATCCCACTGTTACTCTATGGAAGTGACGAGCTAAATTTAAAAGATTATTTACTATACTACCTTTATCACGAATGAGGTGAAATTTCAAGAGTAAAGTAAGGATGAAATGGGCTCTTAATTGATGTAACATTTGTTCTGGGGAAATTAAATTGTTGTCTATAACAGAGCGCTAAAAACCACTGAAGTACAGTCAAATAAGAGATTGCGTGACAGATCGTGACAGAGGTTACAATTGTGTTTTACGGACTCGATATTAATGCTGTTCAAAAATAACAGCATTCTCTTTTGAGAATGTAATGGTTTTCTCGTATTATATGAAACTTCGTTCGTACCTTGTGTAAACAAATTCATAACTCTCAAGAAAAAAAAGTTATGACATCGCGAGACATCGGGAGGTGTTCCTGTCTCCGACCCCTCAATCCTTTAACTGTAGTTTCCTTTCGAAGTTATCTATTTCTTTGTTGCGTATGAGATAATTTGTCTTTATTCTATTCGGTTGTGAGAACTACTAACTCACTCGTTTCATTTAGCATCAGATCTGATCATGACAATAAATGCTATTATTGCCGACTTCTGACATCATTGATTGGCAACAAAATTTCAGCTAGTTGTGTATAAATGCCGTATTTCCTCGAACAATAGCCGGGGCGATTTTTTTCCACACCAAAAGAGGGCAATTATTTGAGCGTCTAACTGGGACAAACTTTCCCGTTGTATTAACAATTCGTTCGGATACTACTTTGGAAATACCCCTACCTGCTTTTCTATTTATTCCATGTTTGGATAGGATTTGAGGTACACAGCACTTAACGCCTGTGATATGGGCAAACGGTGTCCAATTTCCGTGTTGAAGTCTCTTTCTCCTTGAAAACACCCACTCTAGCAAGTAGCGGCTCCCTCTCCGTGATTACTCTAGAAAATTACCAGTAAGAGCAATGATCCGTAATATTCTTGGAGCAATTGCGTAAACTTATTATTTCAAGACTCCTTCTTTTATCTAACCTATCATACGAGCAGGCTGTTTCAGTTATACTCTGAAAAGAGCACGAAAACTGCGAAAACGCCATTGCAGTGCTGCACAATACAAGAAAACTAGCTAGCTTTACAAAGCGCGTCACTCTGAGTAAGAAAGTTCCGTGGGAAAATACCAAACCTTTTGCGTGGAACTCGTTTATAATTGGCTATCAGTATAGCAACACCCTCAAATAGTTAATTTCAAGAGTCAATAAAATAATTCTTTCCAAGGGTCCGGACGCACTGGACTGACAAAATTTGTTTGGCCCTTCCAAAAATCTCGATAAAATTTTTCTCTGCCAAATTTTCAATTTGTCAAGCGTACTCAGCAAAATATTTGTTAACCACAAGTGTCAATCACATGGAAATAAACACCATCGCTTGCGCGCTGAGCGCGGGAAAGGTTACATGAGATCTCAGGAGTCATGGGCTTATGGTGATCTTTAACCGCTTTGATCGAATATGTTGCCTCAGCATATTATTGCTTGTATTCTAGTTTTTTTCTTCCTTGAATTCGTTCAACTCCAGCAGAGCGGTGAGGGTAAAAGACGGAATGAGTTTGCGGAATGGTATGTGGCATGGCGTGCGGAATGGCATAATTATGCGAAATACGATTTACGCCGGGAATAAATTAACTGAGGAGCGCATCCTGTTTTCGCGCCTTTTTTATAAGAGCAGCAGCTTTTTTGATGCTGCGGACTCTTGCTAAATATTAACAACAATTCGAGGATTTGATCGTCTGATTGTTGATTTGGAAGAAGTGAGGGTAAAGAAAGCGATGAAAACTGTTTATAGTTTTCGCATTCAAGGAACTATGAGTAAATCCGTAGTAAATCAAATTTCATGTTCACTTTACTCCATGCGACTTCGGTTAACAAAAATAACGTGGCAGCGTGAAGTCTTCTCAGGACAAAGAATGATCCTTTACCGAGGGCAAATAATAAACATTTTTTTCTTTTTTTTTTTAACCCTCGGTAAAAGATCAATTCTCATACCCTGTATGCTCAATGATTCATTTATCATGAGAGGGGAAAATGAACAACAATTTGACCAAAATGCATTTGTGATAAGAATAATTTCACAACCTTTCACGCAACCAGTGTCGATAATTAGACACCATACTTGTCATCTGCTTTTTTCCTCTAGGGCTTTTTCGCTTTTAAATATCATTTTAGGTTGGGACGTCTGGCACTGAAAGACCTTAATTAAAGACGGATATGTTTAGTTTGATAACGCGTAACTGAACTATAGCTACCTGAATCGCCGTATTGAATAGCTAGGTAGCTAGCTCAGCAGCTCAACAGTGACTTGCGTACTCGTCGCTCGACGAAAATGTAAGGTGAGAAAAAGTAGAACATCAGTATTTTTCCCATGAGTTGTACAAATTGTAACCGTCAAAGAGTCTGATAAAATGACCGAGTATCAATTTAAAATTTCTCACATAATAGTTTTGGCCTTGGACTGATGTTATTTCTCCAGTCTGGTGTTGCTTTTTGTCTAGGCTACTCGCTGCCACGTTCTTTTTGTCAACTAGAAATTTAATTTACTCTTAGTTCCTTGAATGCGAAACTTCATCGATTTCTTCACTCTCACTTCCTAACCAGCGATCAGACATGTTCTATCCCAGGCGTATATTTTCTAATCCTTGATCTGTTGTTTGGTTGTTTAATAGTCCGCAACATCGAAAAAACTGCTGCTCTTATAAAATTGGCGCGAAAACAGGATACGCTCTTCGGTTAATTTATTCCCGGCGTAAATCGTATTTCGCATAATTATGCCATTCCGCACGCCATGCCACATACCATTCCGCAAACTCTTTCCTCCTTTTACCCTCACCGCCAGCAGAGGCATATGTTACATGTACTATGCCAGTGGAGGCTTCACCTTGTTCGACTGCAACTGGTTCAGTGATTTGTCCTTAGAAGGCGGCGAAAGCCTCATCCTTATTATTGGAACCTACCTAGGCCTTGGCAATTCTTGGTTTGAAAATCATTTTCATAGGCGCAATATCCCCGAAGAATTCTTTTAGTGATAATAATAGAAATGACAGGCCTGCAAGACTCACTGCGTTATGTTGTGTACATTTTTATGATCGCTGCCTTATATTTTTGCAATTTTTTTATATTTTCTGAAATACTCCCACTAAAAATAGAGATCAAATTTTCTTGATTGACATTTTCCTTCAAATCATGGCGTGTAAATTAAGAAATCTGTCAGATTTCACGCCTGACAAAAATTTGTCCTGCTCCGAGGCAGGACGACAGCGTCTTTGAAGTTTGGTAAGCCTTGACAAAATTTGGTAGATCTAAAAATCACCGGGCGCACTTGTCTCAGGGAATTGGTGACAGATTTTTTCGCAAAATTAACAAAAATTTGCCCAGTGCGTCCGGGCCCTTGCAAGTCTAATATTAAACAGAAACTAGGGACTTTAATTAAAAAAGAGACTATTTTCAAGCACAATTTTTTTTTGAAGAAAAAGGAAAAAAAAAAGAAATGTCATCAAGTTACAATAGTATTCTCATTCGTAATAAAAAAATCGTATGATCACATCATGACTAAAAATATATTCGGAAGTTAAAATACGGTCCTTAATGACGAAAAAACAACTCGTATTAAAATAGTATAAGCGGATTATATACTGCTATAGGGATCGCCGCTTTAAGAACGCTGTGTTGGAGCTTTTGAGAGTCAGAAAACCAGGAACAAACCAACCCGCGGCAGTCGCTGGTGTCCGATTTGTCTGCCGAAAGGGATGGTTTGGTTCAGTGGAAAATGTTATGGAACTGCAAGAAAAAGTAAATCTCATGCATTTTAAAATACGAGCGTCCTGTGATCAAGCCGTGGCCTTAGACTTTTTTCAACTCAAGTTGCGGAATGAACTTCAGGGTTCCAAAAGACCCGTGTCGGCTCCGTCGCTCGCTGAACTGTCATCAGCTGCTGCCGGGAAACGTTTTGCAACCTGCTCACTCACACAACGTGGAGTGCACTGCAATGATCCATTCTGAAAGAAAAGAACCAAAACAAGCGAGCAAAAGAAATCCTGGGAAGTTACCCGAAGCTGTGAAGATGGTGGCGGTATGGAAGGAAGAGCGACGGGTTCCGTTGGCTGATTCGTGGGAAGATATCGATTTGCTGAAAAATGAGAGAGAAAAAAGGATTCACTTAAAAGTGGAGCTGCAACGAGAAGTAAATCTCACGCATTTTAAAAGAGGAGCATCCTGCGATCAAGCCGTGGGCTTAGACGGTTTTCAACCAATGTCGTGCAAAGCAGGTTTCAAGAGATCCATCTCGGCTCCGTCGTTTGCTAAACGGCCATTACCTGGTGCTGGGAACGTTTCGCAGAGGGCTGGCTCACGCATCGTGGAGTGCAATGCAACTATCCATTCCTAAAGGAAAGGACGAAAAAAAGCGAGCAAAACGAATCCTGGGGGAGACGGCTCGAAGGGCTGCGGAGCCCAGGTGTCGGTTGGGAAGGAAAAGCGAAAAGTTGTTCTGACTGATGCAAGGGAAGATATCGAGATGCTGCAAAACGAGAGAGAAAAAGAGAACATTCACTTAAAAAGATCAGCATCTTGCGATTAGACTGTGGCCTATGTTACATTTCACAAAGTAAGGAAAAGATTCAAGCATTCTTCATTACTGCTATGACGGCTTAAGGAGATTTTTTGTACTTTTAATTGTCGCATTTTGAATGTAAACTGATTTCTTTCTCCTAAAAAATGCGACCTTTCTTAAGTAGCTTGTTGATTGTTCTACGTCATACTTTTGTTTACGGTTTTGATTCTTAATTAAGGGCGAAACGATCAAATATTTGTAGGACAACGGACAGTTTTTAGTAATCCGACCGTCATGTTCTCATACAAAGTTAAACGCACTTTATGAACACTGGTTTGTACCTGCCCACTGTATAAACTGTGTAGTACGCAGCCCATCTGGCTGAAGCGCAAAATGGAAATGTCAGTGAAGAGAAAAGTAACAGCCGGGCTATTGTAAATTACGTTGTCAGTCTCGTTTGAAGCCCTGGGTGCGAGACTATTTGAATGAACAAAAGGTTTCTTTTGTTTGAAGTTAAGTTACAGTTCAGACATTAAACATCGTTCTGTTGCTTTTAAATTGTTTGCTTTAGTCTTTGTATCGATTAAACAATATATAAAAACATGTTTCTGTCATGTTTATTCTGGGAGGTCGCGTTATAATGACTCCGGGTTCTACTGTATAAACCATTTCGACAATCGCATTTAGTAAGAGGTCAGCCGAAATTAAAATTTGGACAGCGTTGGTCCAAAAACTACCTACTATCAGAAATGTAGAGTATAATCACTGACATTTCGACCAGAATTCTCCACAGGCTTAGTCAATGCTGGTGAGAATTTACCTTGACTTCGACTAAAGCCGATCATGATTAAACAAGGACGCCAGGAAGAGAAATTAAGCCCTCTTATTTTCCTTTGACGGCCAGTTATAAAAAGAAAATGTTTAGTTTAGCTCAGTCTTAGCATATTTTACTTTAATATTATAATAATAAATAATATTTTAATAATAATAATAATAATAATAATAATGATAATAATAATAATAATAATAAACAAGTTTAATAATTTCAGTCATCTCTAGTTGTAAATACATGAAATAACTGGGTGTAGGTCATTAGTCTGCCGAATGGGATAATTAATAGAAAATCTTCATCATTTATATGAGCTCGAGATTTCTATCACGCATAGAAATCGAGAACGAATAATCTTATTGGTTTAGTATAAATCAACTAGTCGGTCAAACCTAAACAAGTAAATTATCTATTTCCTCATCGCAGACACTTCGAAAACGCGACGAAGCGGCCGCCCCTTGTTGAAAACCGCTACTCACTATCTATCACAGAATAGATAGCGAGTAGTCTAGCCAATCAGAGAACGGCATTCGTGATAGAACACTAGTAGATTTATACTAAATTAATGGTGATAGGAACATGGTTACAACCTGTTTTTAAAGCAAATGGATAGGAGAGTTAGCTGCCTTGTCAGTAGGGGAGCAGAAACAAACGTTCGGTTTTATCAACAGAATTGTCAAGGTAATTTTGAGTGTTCAACAAACCCTTTGTCAGATCGGATTGGCTAACGCTCATAACATCAGCACTTGAATCTTCAAATTACAGTGGCGAAGTTACCTTAAGAACTGTTTTTAGAGCGATTCCATTTAATTGCATGCACAGTATTGCACATCCCTACTGTGCATAATAAAGGGTTTATTTTAAAAGCTGACTTCTGAGGATCTGGTAGGACCTCTTCAAGAAATGAGCACCAAGATTTTTCAAGTTATCAAGCAGAACATAAGAATACAGGTAATGATAAACTGTTGATGTAAAATTTATATTATTTTTGAGATATGGAACTTTTTATATTTAACATTAGATTATGAGCTCGAGATTTCTATTGCATGATAGCTGATGAGGGCGCAGCATTTTTTTTTTATGAAAATCGGTACTTCACATGAAGGGACTTGGTCCCCGGGACTAGTTGCAGCGACTAGTCCCTTCGTGTTTGCCGACCTTAACAAAATTTTTTGGTCAATGGATTCCCCTACAAACCCTATAATGCTCCAATTCAAAATGGAGGCCATTTGCATGAAAGGCTAAGTGTTTATTATTTTGTACGCCAAACAAGATGCGAGGTATCAGGCCTCAGCAACAGTAGTTGAGTTTTTTCACATCTTTCAGTCTTTGAATTTCCTTCCCACTTTCACTTCCAAACGCTATTTCTGTCCGCACTTTACAGGTCGATACTATCGCAATCTTACATAATGTTAAGGTTATAATGGGGCTGAATCCGACTTGATTACAAACTCTAAATAACTGACTAAAAATAAGTTGCCAATCAGAGCCGTTAGCATGCATATATAGTCACAAGCTAATTTCGCTATGAAAGAAATCCATCAACCTTTGAATTGTTGAGAACGCCATCTCATTAAACTTAGAAAAATTCGGCCTTCTTCTAATCCTTTCAGACAATTACCGCGAAATAACTCTTTTGTAAGATACCATAATTCCAAGACTGTCAAGTAGATTATCGGTTAACAGTTACACAGAAAACAGTTCAGATGGTCAGATTTTACTTGATTCATCGCCCCCTGTTCAAATCGTTTGAACTTATCAGAGACATATTTTTCACGGATCTCACACAGTACATACTTTTAACGCTAACAAAAGAAAGGAAACTGGCATTTTACCTGTATTAACTCATCTAAACTTTCCTGTAAACTGTTCCCCAGAGTCGTGTTGCGGTAGAGTTGATAGCTCATCTTCTATCGCCGATCGCAGTTTTTATACTGCCCTGCTTCCAGCCGCTTCCTTTTTTGGCTACACTGCTTAGCCGCCATCTTGGATATAACCATATATGGGTGTAACTTAGGTGTTCTCCCAAGGTGTTATGGGAAACCTCTTTAGGTAATCTCCACGTCTCGCGCGCGAGCCCGCGTGGGCCCATACACTTTTAAGGGGGGTCGGAACCTAAATTTGAATGTAATTTGAAGATGTTTTAAGAAGGGATAGAAGAAAGAAAATGATTTTTGGAACACTAACAGACAGTTGATACCCACGCAAGAGCACCCCAGGTTGCTAGTGGACTAACTTGGCGTCCGTCTATTAATTATTAACTACCAATTCTAATTTTAAAACTTCACTAATTCTTCAATATTTCTTATTTCTCTTAATTTAACCAATCCTTCCAGAAAAACTATCTCCTCCCAAAAAAAACCCCAAAATCACCCAAAAATTCACAAAACACTCCATAACATAGATTCACGGGATGAAGATAGAGTTTTTGGATTGCTTGAAACGTGAACGAGATATTTCCATTAAAGCCATGTATGTCAAGTGCGGTAAAATGGCGTTTACGTTAAGTTCCCCCTTAATGTAGCTCCTGATATAGGAGAATGGTTATGAAGCCAAACAAGTTTCTTTGCTATATGTTTTTATTAACATTTTTGGCCTTGACCGTGCACAAACCACAATAGATTTTGAAAGACGTTGGAGCAACTGGCTAATAGAAACGTTCCAAATGGTTCATTTAGCTTCCTTGCTTGCACATCATTTTAACTAATAATTAATTAAATTCTGTATATTACCTCTACAAGATTGAAAAGATCAACTATGTACACTGAAAAAAGCACAACAAAGATTATTATTATTATTATTATTATTATTATTATTATTATTAAAAGGAGGAGAAAGAGAAGAGTAGCCAATATGTCTGACATTGACATTACATCGGAAAGTGCACAAGCCAGAATTTAAGTAGTGACTTTTTTGTCAGTCTGAATTATTTTTAGATAGTCTATAATTTTTTTTATTAACTTTTCTGCGACGCTTTTTAAACTATTGAAAGTAAGAAATGAATTAGGAAATAAAGCAGAAGAGGAGAGAAGAAGAATATCGCGTTGTATTTTTATAAGCTTTGTATTTTTAGGCTGGATAATGCAATGTAAACTGAGCTGTTATCCATTTCACGATATAAATAGTGTGCAAAAATTGATTCCCAATTATGTTATTGAAGCTTGTTTCATGTCCAGTGGTATCAGAGTTCTGGAAAATCTTTCTGGAATGGTATGAGACTCATACTACCATAAAACTAGAATTGTCAACCGCAAAAATCTTATATGGTATCATAGATAACGACAACCTTTGTAATTTAACTAATCACCTCCTACTAATTGCGAAATACTATATACATTGTTGCAGTATTAATGAAGAACCTTTGTCTTTTAGTACTTATCTAACAATAGTGATAAGCAAAGCTGAAATCGAAAAACAAATATCAACAAGGACTAATTCAAATGAACGTTATTACAATAAATGGAAACCTTTCAGTTGACAAAAAGTTTGTGACCTAGAGCTGTATATTACTTTTCTTAGTACTTTGTAAGATATAACGGAAATAAGCAAGCCATAGTAGTGAATGTAATTGTATTTTTTTTCTTTCGTTGTATGTTAGTGCATTGTAAGTGTTATTTGTACGTATTGTAAGGGTAATATAGATATTGTCAATAATAAAAAAATAATTATGTTATTGAATTTTATTTGCATGCAACCATACTTGTACAGTACGCTTAGAGTCATGTTGATTGTAAAATTTACTTTATTATTCGTTATTTAATAAAATAGATCATTATCATTATTAAAAAAATATTATTATTATTATTATTATTATTATTATTATTATTATTATTATCCTGTCCTGGTTCCTGTTAAAATATTTAGCTGTAGTGTGAACGTTAAAACAAAGGATTGTGCCAGTCGCGGCCCTCCCAACCTAAATTGCAGCACCATTGTTATCAACTTTGGCAAGGTTTCATAAACAGTCCCTCAATTAACTATGGGAAGATCGAAGAGAGAAATTTAATGCTAGCGCCTGCATACAGGCTAGTTCTTCTTATGATATCCAAACGAAAGCCTGTGAAATTCCACGTCTTTTATATTCATATAGCCAGCTGCGGGACAGTCATTTCCTTTCGAAGTGAGGGCGAGACACAAACGAAAGTTTCAGGAGAAAAAGAACGTTCTGGAAAGAAAAACACCTGCTACACAGGCGAGGGATCATAAAATCCATTTTCAGGTGTAATTATAATACTGGAAACTTTGAACAAGTCGGTATTATGGGTACAGTGTTCGGGAGGACATAAGCTACATCAGGAACCACAATCAGGGATTATGGCTCCTGGCTATATCACAAGTCATAATCGGGGATAGAGGACCGTAAGCGTGGCAGGGGTCCACGCAAACCCATATGTTGTAGCGAAAAATATATTTCTAGAAAAAATTGCGTTATCCTTCACGTGTAAGCCTTCATACAGCTGCCCGGCCAACCTCGTTCCCAGGGTCCTCTCTCTCTTCCTCCCTCAAGATATGGCCCTGGTTGTGGCTGGTAGCCCCGAAATCCTTGGACCTCAAACTTTTCGTTTACGATTAGATCTGATTAGGTCCCCCATAATTAAGTCTGTTCAGCCAACTCAGGCAGAGAAAACAAAAACGGTATGCTTTACTACCCATTCCTAAAAACAAATTTTGTCAAGCACCCAGATTTTTGGCGTACATGCATGACCGGAGCCGACGTACAAACATGTGCAAAGTTCAGACTAGTATCGCCTACGCCGTCAAAGACAACAGTGACGGGCGAGGGGTGGAGAGGGGGGGAAACAAAGGGCCACTATTTTTTAAATATCTCAAATTCCTATCTCAGAAAACATTTTTAAACAAAGCAATGATGTATTATTCAGTGGTGACACAGAATCCCAAAAAGGAAATCGAGTTTTCAAGAGCCGAACCTATGACCTTCCAATTAATAGATCTGATGCTCTACCACTGAGCTATAGGAGACTTGGGAGCCACGCCATTAAATTAGGTATATACAGCAGGCAGTCGGGTCAGTCATTTCCTTTCCTCTATTTGAGAGGATAATATCCTGACATTACAAAAGGATTCTGAAATTTAGTTTGAACGAAATCAATTTTAGTTTTCGTAATAAACACTTCTTCATCAAAACCACACTAACTGAATAGCCTGCAAATTAATGATTCCTTCGTTTCTTCTACAAACACAATAATGTTTTCTCCGTGCTTGTGTTTCTGAGTCACTGATGTGAAAAATTTCTGAATCACGTCCTGCTCCCCTTTTGAAAACCGAAAAAAAATTACCATAATCTTGGCGCGTTCTATTTAAATAATAAACCCTTTTCAAAAAAAGAAGGAAGCCAGACTTTCTTGCGCACGGAATGAAGCCGCAAACTAGCAAACAAAAGGCAAAAAAGACTTGCGATCCAGTTGAAAGTTTCCTGCATTGCCAGGTACTCTGAAACCCGAAGAAAGTTCAGTTAGCATGGACCCAAACGACGCCGAAGAAGCCACCAACTCCTCCATCGAAGCTAGGTCAGAATTTTCCTGTCGGGAGTTGTACGCTAAAAACGTTACTGCAGGAGATGTAAGCGAAACTATAGCTCTTTGGATTGTTATCGGGTTGGTATCTCTTGCTTCTCCGACGATAGTTCTCTTGAACGCATTAGTGATCATAGCTTTGAGGCTAAAAAAAGGACTACAACGACTTTCTAATGTTCTTTTTTTGGGCATAGCCATCTCAGACCTTCTAATAGGTGCTGTATGCATGCCTTTGACTGCTGCTGTTGACTCATTTGTTGCCCGCCAAACTCTACCAGAGAATGTTTGCGTGTTACACTTAATGACTATTATCTTGATGTATATATTTTTTTGGAGTTCTGTTTTCCATTTGACATTGATTGCTTGGGAGAGGTATGTGGCAATACAAAAATGGAGAGAATACAAGAGCATCGTTACTAAAAGCCGACTCAACAAACTCACGATAATAGCTTGGGTGTCAGCCACATTTATGGTTCTTCCAGATATTATATTAGTGACAGTGGTGAACGAGGACGATAGGCTCCACTTTGCCGAGGCGTGGTTTATCGTTAATGCTATTTTGGCAGTTTGTACCCTGGCTCTTATCGTTTATTTCTATGTTATGGTGTACCTTGGAATTCGGAAACGCAAGCTAAGTGAAATTAGCAAAGTCGCTTCTCTAATATCAGCCAAATTAGAGAAGAGAGTTGCAAAGATGACTGCCTTGGTGACAGCTGTCCTGATAATCTCCTTCCTTCCAGTAATAGTTGTGGTTGTGTTGGGTGGACTTTTACCAGTCCTTCGCAAAAGATGGGCTTACAGATTGGCGGAGATTCTGATGCAGTTCAACTCGATAGCCAATCCACTAATTTACTGCTATGGAGATCGCCCCTTTAGGAACGCTGTGTTGGAGCTGTTGAGAGTCAGAAAACCAGGAACAAGCCAACCCACTGCAGTCGCTGGTGTCCGATTTGTCAGGCGAAAGGGACAGTTTGGTTCAGTAGAAAATGTTATGGAGCTGCAACGAGAAGTAAATCTCATGCATTTTACCAGACGAGCATCGTGTGATCAAGCCGTTGTCTTAGACTACACTCGACGGAAGTCCTGCAACGCAGATTTGAAGAGATCCATGTCGGCTCCGTCGCTCCGCACTACTCTATCATCAGCTGTTGCCGGGAACGTTTCGCAGCCGGCTCGCTCACGCATCGTGGATTGCAATGCAACGATCCCTTCTGAAAGGTAAGGAGGAACTGAAAAAGCAAGCAAAACGGGCGAATCCTGAATTATCCGAAGCTGTGAAGATAGTGGCGGTTGGGAAGGAAAAGCGAAATGTTTCGTTGAATTCATGGGAAGATGTCGAGGTGCTGCCAAACGAGAAAGAAAAATAGAAGAATCACTTGAAAAGATCAGTATCTTGCGATTTGACTGTGGCTTATGTTACGTTTCACAAAGTAAGGTAAAGATTGAAGTCATCTTCATCACTCCTATGACAGCTCGAAAGTTTTTTTTTTGTACTTTTAATGATCGCATTTGGAATGTAATTTTCTTTCTCTTTAAATAAAGTGGCCATCCTTCGGATAGTTTGTTGATAGTTCTACGTCATTCTTTAGTGTACAATTTTGTACCAATTATTCTAGTCTTGGGATACTTCAATATTAGAAGTCGGATCGCAGTTCGTTAAGTTAGGCTATGAGATTTGATTTGTATGATGTCACAGAAACAAAACAAATACACTTTGGTGTTTTGCTTTAGAAACGAGGAAACTTATTATCGCTAGTAAGGATTCAAAGTTATTATTCAGCTTCAGTACATACACCGGCATATCCATGGTTAAATTTCCTTTTGTTGGTCTTGGGTCTATCTCCACAAATAGAGCTAAAAGTTTGTGCATCATCGCATATGAGTGTCAATAGGAAGTCATCAGTGGAAGAGTATTTCTAGTTTTACTGATGAAAATAATGACAAACCGGTCGAACCACCCAAAATGTCAAGACCGGAGTGGTGCTCGACGAGAGGTCAGACCATTGGGGCCCTAAATTTTTCTTCATTGACATATGGCTGCATATGGTAATTGCAGAGACTTAGTAGCCCCCAAAATATTTTAACTTCGAATTCAAGATCAAAACCGTTAATGGGTTGCCCTTGATAATCTTACCCAACATGGCGGACGGAATAACTTGTGGTCTTATTATAGCTACAACTTGAATGTACTGTTACTTGTGTGGCAGAATGCGATAATGTTACAGCCACACATTATATATTTATTATCTGTCAAGCGGTTGCTTACAAGAATTTGAAAACAAAAGAAAATCCCAAACTTTCTGCTATAATAGTGGTCGCGGTCGCTTACGAGAGGTTCCAGCCATAGTGATTTGAATTGGAAACTTTTGATATCTTAGAAAACTGGTCGCTTGAGAGGGGCAGCCACTTACAAGAGGTAGTCGCAAAGGGAGGCTCGACTGTAGATAAACAAAGTGGCGACGGGTTTCAAGCTCCCTCACGGGAAGTCCGTTTTTCCTCGATCGCACGAGCACGTTTGGTTCAGTTGCACTACTTAAGTTAGGCCAACACTGACTAAATGGACAATACATACCGCACTTTTCTGAGAGAGGTTAATGGACTCGAGAGCTGTACAGGCCCGCAAATGATCCCCGGACCGGAAATGATCCCCAAATTGGACCGCAAATGATCCCCGACCGGATTTGGTCGCCTCATCAATAATTTTAGAATGGAATGGACTCGGGAATTTGGACATTGCATTTAAACTTTATATACTTCATTTTTTTCCTTGTAACGCAACAATCATTTTATTTAAACGCTTTGCATGCAAATTTTACTAGTTTAAAAATTGCAATGTAGCTGTTTAGTGCAACAACAAAAAAAAAACAAAACAAAAAAAATTGTCCTATAAACTGGAACATACATGTATATTTTTTACTTGTACGATCACAACGCCAAAAATGGGTACGAATTGTACGAAAATCCTATATATATTTTTTTAAATGGGGCTAAAAATACGAAATGAATCTTAACCGTACAACCGAAAGGCCGTTAACTGGAACAAATATTAAGGTGGGGCTTTACCTGAATTTGAGTGAAATTTGAAGAGGTCTTAAGAATGGACAGAAGAAAGAAAATGATTTTTGGAACAGTAACAGACAGTCGATAACCACGCAAGAGCACCCCAGGTTGCTAGTGGACTAACTTGGTATCCGTCTATTAATTATTAACTACAAATTCTAATTTTAAAACTTCACTAAATCTTCAACATTTCTTATTTCTTTTAATTTTACCAATCCTTCAAGAAAAATTATTTCCTTCCAAATATACCTAAAAATCACCCAAAAATTCATAAAACACCCCAAATCATTGATTTATGTTATGAATGGAGGGTTTTTGTGTTGCTTGAAATGCAAACAAGATATTTCCATTTGACCGATTTTGAGCGGCGTGAAAACGGCTTTCAGGTGTACCCCGACCTTAAACAAGTCTATTGAATCTGTTTTTGTGTTTGTTATTTTTTCGATACATCTGCGAAACCCAAGATCAAATGAGAACAAGCGCAGACGAGAATTTAAATACTCTATGCAAAAACAACAGAAATTAAGAAGCGGGTCATTGATGACTTTAGCAAGTTAAAAAAAAAGAAAACTGAAATTGAATTGCTTGTTTAATGATGATTTAATGGCAAACAGCAAACTCAACCGCACCATTTTCCCAAAGAAACCTCGTTTGAATTACGAACTCTGTTCACTCCACTGATAGCTGTCGCTTTCGCAAGTGAATCCCACGCGCATAGGTGGTCCCAGCTCAAGTTGTGAGCGATGATCATCTTGTGACGGTCTCTTTTGCAACATTCCCATACTTGCGCCGTGACCGCTATTGCACATTATAATCGGGTTTAAGAAGTAGAAATACTGTAAAGTTCTTAGAAGCAAGGGATGTCATTTTTATTAAGAACTTTACAGTACTTCTACTTCGTAAACCCGATTGTAAATCAGGGGCACCCAACGACAATTTCCTCTCAGATCCTTTGAAACGTTATTTTAGGCGATCTGGAGTGGCTTTAAAGCTCTACAGGTTCATTTTAGGCAGCGCCATAATATTTTTATCTGTTTGGTCGTTCTAGGGGAACTTGAGTCTTTCCGAAATAATGCGCCGACATCCCCCCCCCGGGCAAACCCCGGGCATTTGACTATTTTCTGTGCCCGGGAGTGGGGAATTTGACGGGTAAGGGCTTCCCGGGGGTGGGGAATTTGACCTTGCCTGGGTGGGGTGGGAAAAATTGAACCGGAAGTCTCAGGTTTCAAATCGCTTTTTTGGGGGGACGCCGAAGTCGCTAACAGCTATAAACACGTGTTTGGACGAGATGGAAGAGTTTAAAGGAAGAGATACAGCATTACAAAAAAAGCTTACAAAAAAAGGTCTGCAAAAGTGAGAGTGCTTAAATATTAATTATTTTCATAGATTGTATATAAGGGACCGTTCATTTTTTATGAGCATGGGGGGGGGGGGGGGGGGGGGTTGGTGGGATTTAGGGGGGGGGCACGAGAAAAAAAGAGGGGGGGGGTCACCAGCAATAATTGGCTAGTAGAGGAAATTGAAAGTGGCTCAACACAGAGACAGATGAAGAAATTGAATATTATTTCAATTTATTTTAATACGATTTTCCTAACCACTTTTAATTTGAAAGAAAAATGTGATGGTATATTTCCAGCCTGGTGAATGAATGAGAACGATGATTATTCTAGAAAGTGACGCAGGCATACTCGGAAAAAAGAAATCCGAGTGCTCCTATCAGGAGTCGAACCTAAGACCTTCCGTTTACTAGTTCGGATGCTCTGCCACTGAGCTACAGGAGACTTGTGGGAGCTAAGGCCATTAAACTAGGTTCATAGGTTAAAACTAGAATAAACCTATGAACCTAGTTTAATGGCCTTAGCTCCCACGAGTCTCCTGTAGCTCAGTGGTAGAGCATCCGAACTAGTAATGGGAAGGTCTTAGGTTCGACTCCTGATAGGAGCACTCGGATTTCTTTTTTCCGAGTATGCCTGCGTCACTTTGCAGAATGTCCTGCCACTCAAACAACATTCTACGTAGCCGGCTAACTAATAATATGTATTTTTAGTTCTTTAAACGATGTAGTTTTTTATGCAATGAGTCAAGCTACCCCTTTCTCCGGCATTTGTGTCTGCAGAGGTTTTTAGAATATCCATAAGACAGCAGTGAACAGTTAAAGAAAAAAAAAACATTGTCGAATGAAAAACCGCC
Organism: Pavona decussata; assembly: GCF_977016875.1. Lineage (NCBI taxonomy): Eukaryota > Metazoa > Cnidaria > Anthozoa > Scleractinia > Agariciidae > Pavona > Pavona decussata. Next base: position 1,012,479 of record NW_028145504.1, on the reverse strand, counting down.
GCTTTGGCTTAAACTGCAGAATACCCTGCCACTCAAACAGTCTACGTAGCCGGCTAACTCATTTTAAATATGTCATTACGTATTTCTCGTTAAACAACCTTTACCGTGTTTCGGAGTTAGAACAGCAATCATTAGTTTCAATGTTAAAGTTGTGGTTTTTGTAGTAACTCATGACAGGAGCCGACAACGATTGTTCTTTAGGAGGGGCATTTGACAGATAAATCCGACGATAAGGTAGGGCATTTGAACACCATTTTGGTCTGAGGGGGCGGAAATTTGAACGATCCAATCTTCAAAAGTTCAAATGCCCGGATCATGACTAAAACACTACACGAGTACATACGGGTAACATACGAGTAACATACGGAACATACGGATACATGCGAACACATACGAGTAATACGAATGTTTTTCTCATCAGAAAGGAAGCTCTAATTATCAGCCTTGCAAGCATTTTTCACGTCAGCAAACACGTACCCGGTCAAGTTTGAAGGGAGGGGGGGGGGGGGGGGATGTTGATCGACCCTCCAAGGTTTAAATTTAGTCACAGTAAAATAAATTCACATGGAGTGCAAAACCATTAGCTTGCGGTACAAGATGACAATATATTTTGGATGGTGCTGACGTCGTATGACGTCACCAAATCTGCCATCTTGATTTCACTATTTCACCTTAGTTGGTTATGTGAAATGGTCCCAAAATTCGACATTTTTACATGTATGTGGTTACATTTAAGCTTTCTGGCTTGATTTTGCACTGATTTTTCTTGCCTTATTGTAATGTGGGGAAATGTCACTCGCTCGGTCGTAAACTTTATATTCATTTAATCGCCTTAATCGAAATTTAATGAAAATCATAAATTATTCATTAGTCTACGTTTAGTGCCTGTATACACCATCAGCCGCCATTACGGACAAAAAAACAAGGACGTAAAATCAACGCAACGAAAAACTTATTCTTAAATGAAAACAGCTAGTAGATGTGTTGTCTGCTAAATCCTTCCATTGACCGGAACTAAGGGGCAACTTTCCTTTCAGGACGGATATTTTCCAAGAGTTAGATAGCGCGGAACTGCTCGTTTCAGCAAATATCAAACGCAAACATGAGAACCTGTAAAGACCGTATCGAGGCGCTGCAAAACGAGAGAGAAAAAAGGAAGATTCACTTAAAAAGATCAGCATCTTGCGATTTGACTGTAGTTTATGTTACATTTCACAAAGTAAGGCAAAGATCCATGTACATGTCATCTCCATCACTCCTGTGATGCCTCAAGGAGAATTTGTTTGTACTTATAATGGTCGCATTTTGAATGTAAACTGTTTTGTTTCTCCTACTGATCATGAATGCGGCCTTCCTTAGATAGCTCGTTGATGGCTCTGCGCGTACGTCATTCTTTTGTTTACAGTTTCGAATCTTAATTCCGTTTTGTCGTCTCAAAACTCTTGGCTTTTAAATCAGAGCCTTTCCAAGTTTGATCTAGATCAAACGGTTTTAAGCCAGGCTTCGTTTGACAAACAAATTTGTCACCGTTCGGCGGTTTATAAAAAAAAGGCTTGCATGGGTTTAAACGGTTTCATTACTTGCTTCAACATGCGTTCAACACTTTGTTGAACCAAATGTCTGGGGCGTTTGAAAAGGTCGTTCAACCTTTTTTAAAAGTGTAAAACATGTTGAAAGCTTGTTGAAATCGTGTTTAACTGACGGCTAACGATACACTGATAAAATTTATAGTTGTTTGTGAACGGCTCAAACGGTTTTGAGCGATTCCGGCGACTGATTAAATAGACACAGGTTAATGCATATTATTTTCCCTTCTGACTGCTACAAAACCGTGGTAAATCGTAGAAAATCGTTGATAGCAGCTTGTAAATCGTGGAAATGAAGACTTTCGCTTGCTCTCATACAAAGTTAACCGCTCTTTATGAACACTGGTTTATACCTGCCCACTGTATAAATTGTCTAGTATTCAGCCCATCTGGCTGAAGCGCAAAAGGGAATTGTCAGTCAAGAGAAAAGTAACAGCCGGGCTATTGTAAATTACGTTGTCAGTCGCGTTGGAAGCACTGTTAGTGCGAGACTATTTGAATGAGCGAAAGGTTTCTTCAGTTTGAAGTTAAGGTTATAGTTCAGACACTAAATAACTTTCTGTTGCTTTTAAATTGCATGCTTTAGTCTTTGCATCGATGAAACAATAAAAACATGTGTTTGTGATGTTTGGTCTGGGAGGCCGCGTTATAAGGACAGTTTAGCATATCCGCAAAACAGGGTTTTACTGTATAAACCATTTCGACAATCGCATACAGTAAAAGATGTGAGGCGACATTAAAATTTAGACAGCGTTGGTCCAAAAACTACCGACTATCAGAAATATTGACACCAGAATTCTCCATAGGCTTAGTCAATGTTGGTGAGAATTTACCTTGACTTCGACTAAAGCCGATCATGATTAAACAAAAAAGCCAGGAAGAGAAATTAAGCCCTCTTATTTTCTATTGACTCCAGTTATAAAAAGAAAATGTTTAGTTTAGCTCAGTCTTAGCATATTTTATTTTGACTTGTAAATATTGAACTTATATTCGGACCCAAAAGTTACTAACATACTCTCCGTCTCCTCAGGGCACCCGTACCCAGCGGTTCCTTTTTTGTCATACCTTTTCAGAAAGCATTACTAGCCTTAGAAACTCGGGTTTAGATTGTGAAGAAAAACACTATATTTTTCCTTAGAGAGCTGATCATGTTTTCGTTGACAATAAATATGCAAAGGTCAGTGAGCAAGTGGTTTTCTTCTTGGAGTTTCTCTACAGAAGTATTTACCTAGCCTTTGTACAACGGGGAGACGTCGTTCTTGATAATAAATGTACAGAAGGAAGCGTTTTCTGAGACTTATAAAGGTTGCCGTTACTTAAGGCGACTTAAGGAAGCCTCGCTTTGAAATTTAGGCGATTTTAAGTGACTAACGGTGATTTTGGACGACTTAAAGTAATTAAGAAGAGGTAAAGAAAATTTTTTTATGAGGTGTAGCGCTTGTGTTTTTGACTTATTCATGTGAAAAATTTCTGAACCGCGGCCTGCTCCTCTCGAAGAAAGAATAAAAGTTCTTATCGCATTTGCATTTATATAGTAAACCTATTTCAAAAGAGGAAGGAAGCCAGACTTTACTGCCTACTGAATGAAGCTGCACTGATTAGCAAACAAAAGGGAAAAAACGTTAGGATCCAGAAGTTGAAAGTTTCGTGCATTGCCAGGTACACTGTACCTGAAGAAAAGTCAGTTAGCATGGACCCAAACGACACCGAAGCAGCTACCAACTCCTCCTACGAAGCTCCAGAATTTTCCTGTGGGGAGTTATACGCTACATACTTTACTACAGGGGATGTAAACGACACTATAGCTCTCTGGATTATTATCGGTTTGATATCTCTTGCTTCCCCGACCATAGTACTTTTGAACGCATTAGTGATCATAGCTTTGAGGGTAAGAAAAGAGCTGCAAAGACTTTCCAATGTTCTTTTATTCAGCGTTGCCATCTCAGACCTTCTAATAGGTGCTGTATGCATGCCTTTATCTTCCATTGTTGATTCATTTGTTGCCCGCCAAACTTTACCAGAGAATGTTTGCGTGTTAGACTTTGTGACTGTATACTTAATGTATATTATTTCTTGGAGTTCTGGTCTCCATTTGACGTTGATTGCTTGGGAGAGGTATGTGGCGATAAAAAAATGGAGAGAGTACAAGAGCATCGTTACTAAAAGCCGACTCAACAAATTCTCGATAATAGCTTGGGTGTCAGCCACATTAATGGTTCTTCTAGATATTATATTACTGACAGTGGTGAAAGAGGACGATAGGCACGACTTTGCCCACGCGTGGACTATGGTCAATGCTATTTTGGCAGTTTGTGCACTGGCTCTTATCGTTTATTTCTATATCATGGTGTACCTTGGAATTCGGAAACACAAGGCAAGTGAAATTAGTCAAGTCACTTCTCTAATATCAGCCAAATTGGAGAAGAAAGTTGCCAAAATGACCGCCTTGGTGACAGCTGCCCTGATAATTTCCTTCCTTCCATTAATTTTTTCGGTTGTGTTAAGTGACCTTTTTCACGTTCTTCGCGTTAGATGGGCCTGGAGATTGCCGGAGATTCTGATACAGTTCAACTCGATAGCCAATCCACTAATTTACTGCTATGGAGATCGCCGCTTTAAGAACGCTGTGTTGGAGCTCTTGAGAGTCAGAAAACCAGGAACAAACCAACCCGCGGCAGTCGCTGGTGTCCGATTTGTCAGCCGAAAGGGACGGTTTGGTTCAGTGGAAAATGTTATGGAGCTGCAAGATAAAGTAAATCTGATGCATTTTCTAAGACGAGCATCTTGTGATCAAGCCGGGGTCTTAAAGGACTGCACTCGACTGAAGCGTTACAACGAAGGTTTCAACAGACCCGTGTCGGCTCCGTCGCTCGCTAAACTGTCATCAGTTGCTGTTGGGAACGTTTTGCAACCGGCTCACTCACCCATCGTGGAGTGCACTGCAATGATGCATTCTGAAATGGAAGGACAAAAAAAAAGTGAGCCAAACGAATCCTGGGAAGTTCCCCAAAACTGTGAAGATGGTGGCGGTTGGGAAGGAAAAGCGAAAGTTTGTGTTGACTGACTTAAGGCAAGATATGAAGGTGGTGGAAAACGAGAGAGAAAAAAGGAAGATTCTCTTAAAAAGATCAGCATCTTGTGATTTGACTGCAGCTTATGTTACATTTCACAAAGTAAGGCAAAGATCCATGTGATCTCCATCACTCCTGTGATGCCTCAAGAAGATTTTTTTTGTACTTTTAAAAGTCGCATTTTGAATGTAAACTGATTTCTTTCTCCTAAATAATAAGGCCTTCCTTACATGGCTCGTTGATGATTCTACGTCACACTTTTGTTTATGGTTTTGATTCTTATTTCAGGGCGAAACGATCAAATATTTGTACAACTAGTGTAAGTTGGTGGCGCCCAAAACTATTGGCTTTTAAATCAGAGCCTTCTCAAGTTTGATCTAGATCAAACAGTTTTATGCCAGTCGTCGTTTGATGAACAAATTTGTCATCGTTCGGCGGTTTATAAAAAAAGGCTTGGGTGTTTAAAAGTCCGTTTAAGGCGATTTCATAATTTTCTTCAACATGCGTTCCACTCTTTGTTGAAACAATTGTCCGGGGTGTTTGAACAAGTCGTTCACTATTGCTGAAAGAAAGTGTAAAACATGTTTAAAACTTGTTGAATTCGTGTTTAGCTGACTGCTTGCGATACATTTTATACAATTTCAGACAGTTGTTTGTGAACGGCATCAAACGGTTTTAAACGATTCCGGCGACTGATTAAATAGCCATAGTGATTAATACATATTATTTTTCCTTCTGACTGCTACAAAACCGTGGTAAATCGTAGAAAATCGTTGATAGCAGCTTGTAAATCGTGGCAAGTTCTTAATCAGTTACGGGACAAAATGTCAATAACAAAGTGTCCCAACCACTGCTTCAAAATCTTCATTGAACGACAACAAATTGACGACTTATTAAGGGAAATTTGAATGTGTAGATGAAATGGCGAATGCGCATTGTAGGAACATTGCGATTGTGCATGTTACCTCAGGTTCGAGTCCCACTTAATGCCTTCTTTTCTTAGTTTTTGTCAAGTCCTGTCAAAAGCAGTTTTCATCCCCGCGCAGGAGTTCAAAGTTTTCGTCTATTTGAGTTTGTTTGCGTTAGCGTAGTTAAGTTTTAAAAAGTCGATTGCAGTTTTCGTCTTATGGAATATGATCTATAAAGCTACTGGTAACGTTAGTGTAAAGTTCAAACAATCTGAACGCCTTACACGAACACCGGTTAATAAGGACAACGGACACTTTTCAGTGAATCGACCGACATGTTCTCATGCAAAGCTAACAGCGCTTTATGAACACAGGTTATCTTCGCACTCTATAAATTGTCTAGGATTCAGCCCATCTGGCTGAAGCGCAAAATGGAAATGTCAGTCCGGCAAGAGCAAAGTAACAGCCGGGCTATTGTAAATTACGTTGTCAGTCGCGTATGAAGCACTGGGTGAACATTAATTTTAGTGCGAGACTATTTGAATTATGAGCGAAAGGTTTTTTTCAGTTTGAAGTTAAGTTACAGTTCGGACATTAAACATCGTTCTGTTGCTTTTAAATTGTCTTTGCATATCCCAGTAACCGGGTTTTACTGTATGAACCATTTCTCCAATCACATGTAGTAAAAGAGGTGAGCCGAAATTAAAATTTGGACAGCGTACGTTGCTTCAAAAACTACCGACTACACTCGATTGCAAAAACGTTGACACCTAAAAGGCATAAACCATGAACAATGAGACCGAACGGATTTGTGGGTAGTGTTTAAAAATTGGCCCTTGTTGGCCAACTGGATTCACCATCTGCAATTAAATTTTGGTTATCAACCGTCGCACGAGAATAGAATATTATGCAAATACATTTAGTGCACTTATACTCATAAAGCCATTGGGTCTCATCGTTCAGGCTTATGCTTTTTAGGTGTCAGCGTTTTTGCAATTGAGTGTTAGGAACAGCAGTGTTTTATCGGGATTGCCGAGTGGTTTTAGACCCGATAAAACACGTGCTGCGAGTTTTTTGAACTGCTTCAAAAACACTCCTGGAAAAGCGTGTGTCAAGAGAGTTCATAACAGTGATGCTTTTGTGAACGTTGGAAATTAGCATACGATTAAAACATTAAATACCGCATTCTAATGGGGAGGAGGTTTTACGGGTTTTAAAACTACTCCACGTGATGTTTAATCGACCATTTGATAGGTCAATGGGCTTATGGATTATTAATGAGTTTTTGAAGAAGAGTAGAATCATACCAGAATTCTCCACAGGCTGCGTCAATGATGGTGAAAATTTACCTTGAGTTCGACAAGTAAGAGAAATTAAGCGCCCTTACTCTCTTTTGACTCCAGTTATAAAAAGAAAATGTTTAGTTTAGCTATTCTTACCTTATTTTATTTTAACTTGTAAATATATCTAAGTGTTATTGAATTGATATACAAACCCAAGTTGCCAGCAGCATCTTCTCCGTCTCCTCAGGGACACCCGCACCCAGTGGTTCCTTTTTTGTCATATCTTTTCGGAAAGCATTACTAGCCTCAGAAATTCGGATTAGATTGTGAATAAAAACCAGCTTTTTCCTAAGTGAACTGTTCAGGTTTTCGTTGATAATTAATATGCACAGGTCAGTGAGAAAGCGGTTCTTCTTTTGGATTTAGTTCTCTTGTTCAACTGCGAGAACAAATGAGATCTGAGATTATACGACTATTGATTGCAATTTAAGAGTCATTGTCTGAGAAAACCAGGCAGAGGTGAAAGATGGGGGTCGGCCGATTTCCTTCAAACTTTCACCATTTAATGTCTGTCCGAAATGATAATGAATGATGCTATTTAGCAATTCTCCTGCTGTTGCATTTCGTAGTTTGACCACCCCCCTCCCCTGGTTTTGACCCTCACTGACTCTGATGTCACGCAAAATAACTTAGTATGCAGAATTTGAAGCTTTATAAAATATATTTCGCATCATTTCTGGGGACTCATATCGATTGCTTGTATTGTTTACCGTCTAAAAAACGTTGTTAAGGTTACCGTGTACCTTCACGGGTGGCTTCAGTTTAACAGGTGTAGCGCCTCTCGGTTAAATCACAGATAACCAAAACCCTATATCAAATTAAAGCTTATAGAACTGGGTATTCAAATATTTCACTGCTTTTCCAAATTAATAAATTCCTAGGTTTTCCGTAAGGTCAAAACTTGAAGGTCCAGATCGTCGTTCGAGAGTTCCAGCTCAATGCAATTTTTATATTTTGGAATTTTGTTTTTTTCGTCCAGGTCAGGATCCCAAAAGCTTAAAAAACGCGTCGGGGTTTTCCTTAATTCGATTGCGTTCAAAAATTACAGAACATTTTCAGAACTGCGAGAAAATCATGCGGAATGAACGCACGGAAATGGCTTTCAAGGAAAGACTTTTTAGAATTATCGAATTCGCCGACACCTTTTTGTTGATTATATATTTTTCTAGAATCTCGCCTAATTTGACTTAAATCGGCCAAATCGTTGTTGAGTTGTGACTCTTGAAAGTGTCCCCTCCAAGCGAAAATTAAAGTTTGAGAAAACAGCGCTTAAAAAAATCTCGCTACACAAACAAGCTGACTAGCTTCAAAGCTACCCCGATCTTTGCACCATTTCACTGATTATTATCGTCAAACCTAGCCTGTTCCAGGCTCCTAGAGAGACGCGCGAAGGAGAGGGCGAGGGGACGAAAATCTCTTTCTCTCCCCAGCCCCCCTCGTTTTCGTACCCTCGCCCTCTCCTTGGCGCTTCTCTCTAGGAGCCTGGAACAGGCTACGTCAAACCAGTCACCTGAACTCTTTCTTTTTTGTTCCTGTGACCCCTTACGAGGTTCAACTCGAAATTCTGTCCATCTCCAACAACAAAGCGCATGGTCTGTATTCCTGTCCAACTTCAATCTTGAAATGTGCTAGCTCTACCCTCTCTTATGTTTTGGCGAATATATTCAATGCTTCAATTAAGGGGGGACTTAACGTAAATGCCATTTTACCGCACTTTACATGGCTTTAATGGAAATTTTTCGTTCACGTTTCAAGCAATCCAAAAACTCTATGTTCATCCCGTGAATCTATGTTGTGGGGTATTTTGTGAATTTTTGGGTGATTTTTGGGTATCTTTCTTGTATTAATGTAACTCTGTATAATTTCTGGGCACGAATAAAAGATTGTTGTTGTTGTTGTTGAGATAGTTTTTCTAGAAGGATTGGTTAAATTAAGAGAAATAAGAAATATTGAAGAATTAGTGAAGTTTTAAAATTAGAATTTGTAGTTAATAATTAATAGACGGACACCAATTTAGTCCACTAGCAACCTGGGGTGCTCTTGCGTGGGTATCAACTGTCTGTTAGTGCTCCAAAAATCATTTTCTTTCTTCTATCCCTTCTTAAAACCTCTTCAAATTTCATTCCAATTTAGGTTAAGTTCCCCCTTAATTGTGGAAATTACCCTTCAAAACTTAAACACGCAAAAGTCATTCCCATTTACAAAGACGGTGACGAGACAGATCCAAACAATTACAGACCTATCTCACTTCTTTCAAACTTTAATAGAATCTTTGAAAGATTGATGTGTGTGCGTTTAAAATCCTACTTAAGTAAAACCGATATTCTTGTTCCATCTCAATACGGTTTTCGAGAGAAACATTCTACCCAGCATGCAACGCTAGATATTATTAACACCATTCAAAACAATATGGATAAAAAGCTGTATACTTGTGGCATCTTCATTGATCTAAAGAAAGCATTCGATACGGTAAACCATGAAATACTGCTACAGAAATTATATCATTATGAAATAAGAGGGATAGTTAACGATTCACGTTCTCTTCTTATCTTAAATCGCGTTCACAGACAACTAATATCTGTCCCCAAATATTTCTGAAAAGGCCCCTACGGAATGTGGCGTTCCTCAAGGTTCTGTTCTAGGGCCGTTACTCTTTTTGTTGTATGTAAATGATATCACTAACTGTTCAGATAAGTTCAAGTTTTATTTATCTGCTGATGACTCTAGTATCATGTCCAGTAATAGGAACCTTAAATCCTTAGAACTAGAGGTAAATAGTGAATTAAATAAACTTTGCGAATGGCTAACAGCGATCAAATTAACTCTAAATACTAAGAAATCTAATTATGTAATATTTCTTAATTACAAAAAGAAACTTCCTTATCAACCAACGATAAATATTTACGATAATGATAAAGTTTCATATTCAACATTAGAATGTAAAGATCATGTGAAATATCTTGGCATACTCATTGACAAGAATCTCAACTGGAAAGTTCATATAGATTTAATTGCTCTAAAAATTAGCAAGGCCATTGGCATGATAGCTAAATTGAGGCATTTTGTACCCTTCTCTATTCTTGTCAAGTTATATCAATCTCTTATTTCCCCTTTCCTCATGTATGGAATTAGTTCGTGGAGTCATGCTTCTCAGTCTAACTTAGAAAAGCTTCTTCTCCTACAAAAACGAGCTCTACGTTTGATGAACTTTTCTACAAAAAGTGAACACGCTATTCCTTACTTCGTTAACCTTAACATCCTACCTGTTCATTTTCTCTATATCGAATCTGTTTCCTGTTTAATGTATGATATCTAAAACAAACTAGCACCTGTGCATATTCAAAATGTATTTAAACATGTCTCAGATATACATTCCTACAACACCAAGTCAGCAACCGCTGACAAATGTTATATCATGTCTTCACGTCTTGATCAACTAAAGAATTCATTTTCTCGATTTGGCGCACGGCTGTGGAATTCTTTACCGGATAATATTAGAGAGTCTGACAACAGAAAATTATTCAAAAAACAAATACATGAAATACTAATCAACATTTTAAGAAAAGAAAATGCTTACCTTACACCTTCTTCAATTCTTGAAATAATAAAAAGCTGGTAAATTTGTAACAATCCTTTAATTTTTATCAGCTAGCGAATCCTTTTTGCGTCACTTGTTTGTTTACTACTTATTTAACTTTTATTTTAGTCAATTTGTAAACACCAAATTTATTTGTATTTAGTTTAGTATAGACATACCTACCCGCCTCGACTAGCTTCAGCTATTTTCGGGTAGGTATATAACCAGCTTGTAACTGTCTGTTTTAATAAAGTGTTGTTGTTGTTGTACCGCCCCCTAACGCCTTTATGGAAAATTAGCCAATCATTTTGCAAGCTACTTTTCTTTCGGTCACCTCCAGTGTGAACATGTTTTTCCCAGCTTGCAGGTGGATAATCAACTCCTTCGCCATTTTGTTGGATATCTGCGGTGTTTGTTGTACGTCGATTTTGTAATCTGTAATCATTATGGGAAAAACAAAACGGGGACTGAAGCCGTCCTCACCAAGCAAAGCTGTTGGGCCGAAGCAGATGCGGGCAAAATTATCAGCACAAAGAGCTACGGAATTATCGGGGAAGCTCCGTGACCGCAGTCTCAGTCAAAACGAAAATTCTTCTTACTCTTTGAAAAGCTGGGGAATACATCTATTCGAGCGAAATATTGTTGAGAATAGCGAAGTTTCGAGATTGCTTATCGAAAGTTCTGGTGAAAATTCGCTCTTGCATGAAAGTTCCAAAACGTTTATAATGCTGCAAATAGGAAACAAGTATCCGTTTGTGAAAACACTACAAGTAAAAGCGGCGACTTTCGGTTTACTAGTTATCTGGTAGCGACGGCCGACGTTGAGAAAAGATCCATACATACTGAGTAATTATTATGCCTCTCGATTGTTAGCGTTATTTTCCATTTTTTTGTTTTTTTTTGTTTTGTTTTGTTTCCGCTTGCCGAGACTTGTAACGTTTACGCACCCCAACACAAGATTCAGTGATCCGCAAATAATAATAATAACAATAAAAAAGGCAGCTCGTGAAGCGCGATTCACGGACACGCGAATTGAAACAGTACAAGCGCGTCTCCAAATATTCGCTAGGCTGATAGATTTCAAGATCTTTACCTACTGAAAAGTGTGCCTTAAAGCTATTGTGTTCTTTATCTTAGTTTCGTACTCGAGCAAACGCTATTTCTTCCACTAAATACAGGATATTCGAAGTGCGGGAACGTAATGCATCAGTCAATTCCAACAGTGCCCATCCCCCCCGCCCGGGCGACCCCCGGGAATTAGGATTTTTTGAAAATAAACTGGCAAATGCCCCACCGCCGGGACAAAATAGTTGTTCAAATGCCCCGGGGTGGTAGCTCAAACATGTCAAAAATGTTTTATTTTCTTCGTTTCTCTTCTTACTTACAGTAAAATCTAAGCTAATTCAGGCCAAATTAAGTCCTAGCTGGGTCTTGTTTCCCGTAGTTAGTACAAAAATAGGTCATTCTGCAGCTCTAGCGCCCCATTTTATGTCCTATCTAGACGTATTCAATAAGAAACTAACTGTATTTGCCGATGAATTTGTCAATAAAGATGCAACAATGCTGTAGGGTGAAAAAAAGTGAGATTTTCAAATGCTCTGGGGTAATTGGGTGGAAGGCTAATGCCCGACCCCCGGGATGGACAGTGTGGGAAAATGCCCTACTATTGCCCGGGGGGGATGGGCACAGCTGGAATTGACTGATGCATAAGGGGTTCAAGACTAAAGAAAGACCGTTCGCGTGATTATCGCAACAGGTGGTTACATCGGCAGCAATATGCTGTCAATCAAAGTAAAATTTAACTTCCGGTGGAAATCGCTTATGTCCCAATTTCTCGGCAAATACTCACTCTTTTTCTAAAATTATTTTTTTTTGTAAGAGCTTACTGGAAATTTTATCTTCTGCTAAAAAAATTAAAAACCAAAAATTTCTTCTCTGAACGTACACGGTAAAAAGGAAAATATCCCGACTTAACATAAAACTTAATTTTTTATAGAATTTTGCCATGTCCTTGCAATCGCGAAAATGTCTTGGGCCAAATGTGAGGCAATTTCGAAACTGTTTTTCTCGGAGGTGTGGCGTTCTTTTTCGAAAATTTTAAGATATTTTTGAAGACAAACATCTGTTCTCCCAAAATCAGCAAACTCTAACTTGAGCCATTAAAATGCGTTTGCATGAGCCACGCCAACTGGTTACGTTCGAAGTCAAAGATGACTCGGTATTTTTGCTAATTAAGTTCCACAGCGGGTTTTTCTTTATTTCATCTTCTTCTTCTTTTTTTTTTTTCTTTTTTGTTTTTGGATAAGCTCGATGAAACTATCCTAACTCTCCGAGAAAGAACATCCCTGGAAGATTTAGTTGAGTGACGCTTTTGGCAGGAATAACATCAAATTGGTGTTAACTCACACTTGATTTGATTATGCGTGACATGTCACGGTAATTGACAATTGTCAAACGTGATCATAAACAGAACACATTTCTCACCTTTTTTTTTTGACATTTGCATTTTAAACTTGGTGACAACAAGCTTTTCCCTGATACACTGTACTAGATTAAGGCTTGGAGTCAGTCTGTTGTTGAGCTCGATTACCGAACCTCCGGTATGTTCGTTACATAACAGACAATTGAAAGAACAAATCTTTTTTTTGTAATGCGTTGGGTTCCGCCGTGGATCTGAAGTGCTCTTTCTGGTATGTGGATTCGCCTTGTGGCACTGAAGATGTTGGTTCGAGGATTTGTCCCTTGCTTTCCCGGTACACGAGAAATTGAATCGCATCTCGTCAGTCTTGGTTTAGGAAGCAAGCGTGGCGCGACGGGTTCAAAGATCTCCGTAGCCGCCGGATTTTTAATATTCTCAACAGAGCAGGTAAATTTGATGTTCCTGAAGATGAGAAGAGAGGAATGACACTGGAATGACTCTTTGCCCCAGACATCGCAAGAACCTTACAACAGACTGGACCGACCGAAAACGGATTATGTGTTCCCACCCAAGTCATTAAGGGGCAACGACAGGGTAATACACAAACCCGACAAGTAAATGCCAAGATGTCACAAGGCATTTTTGAGCTGCATAAACGCTGTTGTTCCCATCGGTTCAGGTTCGTTTTATGTTAAGGTTACCCTACACCTTCAGAGGTGTCTCGCGTCCAAGCGATGTAGCGCGCCCCGTTTAAACTGTAGATATCTAAATCCTTATATCAAATTAAAGCTTATAGAGCTGGCTATCAAACTAAACCAAGAATTTTGAAATTAAATTAATTGCTGAATTTTTAGCGCTGTTTTCTCGAATCAATTTTTTCAGTTGGAGGAGTCACTTCAAAGAGCTAAAACTCAAAAGGAATTTGTTCGTTTGCCTTCAAATTTGGACAGTAGCTGTCATAATGTGTTAAATTCTTTTGCACGCATGCTTCAATGTAATTTATGTAGTTTCAATGTAGTTTATTATTCTGGAAAGGTGTTATAGCGTCAGTTGTAAGATGTAGGATCGTAGTCAACATCTCAAGTATTAAAAGGCTTTTCTTCCGAGTTTACAACGTTTTCCTGTGCTGTTATAACATGGTGGCAGCGTGTGCATGTTTGACTCTGTGTTCTTCGTCGACAACGTAAACCGTCTACGATGCCAGGAGATGAAGGAAATTCCAGTTCAAGCCTCGGTGCAACGGCTCAGCCTCAAACGTCGCAATCGACAATGTTTCACCTGATCTTGCCGCCCCAGCATTTAGATTTGAGGACTACAGGAGAAATCGCTGAGAATTGGAAGTTGTGGAAAGAGAAGTACAACAATTATTTCGTCATTTCTCGGTTAGAAAGGGAAAGTCCAGAGTATCAGTTCGCAATGTTCAAGCACGCAATCGGCGACGATAGTCTCAGGGTGATGAAAACTTTCAGTTATTCCGAAATGGGAGAATGCGAACGACTGGCGTGTAGTAATGGACAAGATGGAAAGGCATTGCATCGGCGAAGTAATTTATGAGAGATACTGTTTCAACAAGAGGGACAAGCTTCCAACGGAAACGGTTGACAATTTCGTCGCTGAGCTGAAGACCTTGGCAAAGACCTGCAATTTTTGCGATTGTTTGCGCGATAGTCTCATACGTGATCGTATCGTACTGGGAATCAAAAGCGAGGAAACCACTAGAAAGCTTCTTTGAATAAGGGACCTTACCTTGAATAAATGCGTTGATGTATGTTGGAGCGAAGAGGTTACCGCGATGCGAATGAAGTCGCTTTCTGAGCCGGTTGACAGCGTTAATCAAGTCAAGTCAAGGAAAACAAAATCGGATGAAATTTCAGATAGAAAGTCGAACGCGCGATCGAAGAAGATTTCTTGTAAGTTTTGCGGATATGAGCATCCACCCCGAAAGAAGGATTGTCCGGCGTGGGGGAAGGTGTGCAAACAGTGTAATGAAAAGAATCACTTTGCCAAGAAATGCACTAGGAAAACATCTGTTTACAATATTGAAAGCGAAGAAGAGCTTGAAGAGATCAGTGTTGTGAGGATCCAAGCCGTGAGAGAAAGAGCTGTATTCGCCGAGATGTTGGTCAAGCAGCAACCAATACGATTCCAAATAGATTGTGGAGCAAGCGCGAACATCTTACCTCTCAGATATGCTGAAGGCGAGGAGCTCGCTCCGTGTTCGCAAACTTTGGTTATGTGGAATTGTAACAAGGTTAAGCCCGTTGGCACCTGTGCTATGTTAGTCGTGAATCCCAGGAACAATGAGAAGTTCAAGGTCAGGTTCTTGATCGTTAAAGAAAATCTGACACCTTTGCTTGGTTTAAACACAACGGAGAAGATGAAGTTGTTGACTATTCACAAGGAGAATTTCGTACATGTTGTGGAGAAGGTGAGCGGTGGTTTGATAGACAAGTATCCTGATGTTTTCGATAAGGCGGGCCTTGGAACACTTCCTGGAAAAGTGCATCTCCAAGTTGATCCTGACGCTAAGCCTGTAATCCTTCCGGCCCGGAAAGTGCCTGTGTCTATTCGGGAGAAGTTTAAGGAGGAGCTGAAAAGGCTGGAAGGTCTAAAGGTCATTGCTCCTGTAGAAGAACCGACCGAGTGGGTTAGTCAGATAGCGGTTGCTGTAAAGAAGTCTGGTGAGCTGCGTATTTGCATCGATCCGAAACCTTTAAATGTTGCTTTGAAGAGAGAACACTACCAAATCCCTGTCATTGATGATCTGCTGCCTGATCTCACAGATGCACGTGTGTTCACTAAAGTCGATTTAGCGTCAGCCTTTTAGCATTTGGAGCTAGATCATGAATCTAGCATGCTCACAACCTTCGCTACACCATATGGGAGGTATCGTTGGCTTCGTTTACCCTTTGGTCTCAGCGTTTCGGGTGAGATATTTCAGAAGCGTCTCCACCAAGAGCTAACTGGTCTTCCTGGTGTTAAGTGCATCGCAGATGATGTTCTGATCCATGGTACGAATGAGGCCGATCATGACAGCAATCTGGAGGTGTTCATGAGCAAGTGTCAGCAGAAGGGCATCAAGCTCAACAGTCAGAAGCTAGAATTTAAGTGTAAGGAGGTTCCATTCCATGGACATTTGCTAACCACCGTGGGCCTAAAACCAGATCCTGGGAAAGTAAGGGCGATCGTCGAGATGCCACGCCCAGAGAAGTGAGACGACATACTCCGGCTGAATGGAATGGTTAACTACCTTAGTCGCTTTCTTCCTCATCTGTCAGATGTTATGAAACCTCTCCGTGATCTTACCCATAAAGATGCAGTGTGGTGTTGGGATGACCTGCAAGAAAAAGCATGGAATGATGTCAAGAGTCTCATTGTATCTGCACCCGTTTTGGCGTACTACAGGTCCGGTGAAGTGCTTGAAATCCAGTGTGACAGCAGTCAAAGTGGTCTGGGAGCAGCCTTAATGCAAAACGGACATCCCATTGCGTACGCTAGTAGAGCCTTGACAGAAGTTGAATCCCGCTATGCACAGATTGAGAAAGAAATGCTAGCGATTGTTTTCTCAGTGGAGAAGTTCAATGATTACACGTTTGGCAGAAGGACTATCGTCCACACTGATCACAAGCCTTTAGAGTCAATCGTTAAGAAGCCGCTTCACCGCGCTCCTAAGAGGTTGCAAGGGATGATGATCCGTCTGCAGAAGTACGACTTAGAAATTCGATACCAGCGAGGGAACAGAATGTTCTTGGCGGACACACTTTCCAGAGCGTATCTTCCTTCGTGTACACAAGTTGAGGCGGAATTTGAAGCTATCAACATGGTGAACTATCTACCAATATCTGAAGCGAGGCTTCTGCAGATCCAGCGTGAGACAGAGAAGGACGAGTCCCTTCAAGCTTTAAAGGCCGTTATTCAGCAGGGTGGCCTGAAGATAAGAGTGCCCTGCCACCTGTTGTGTCTCCGTATTTCAACATGAGAGACGAAATGTCCGTTCAAGATGGGCTTATTTTCAAAGGAGAGAGAGTGGTAGTCCCAAAAGCTGCTAGAGGCGAACTACTCAGGAGGATTCACAATTCACACCTGGGAGTTAATGGTTGCCTTAATAGAGCGCGCGAGTGTCTTTATTGGCCTGGTATGACAGGTGACATTAAGAATCATGTGTCAATCTGCGAAGCCTGTAGGGAGTACGAGCGAGGCAAGACCAAGGAAACACTCAGGAGTCACGAGACGCGAAGTCGGCCCTGGCAGTACGTTGCAGCTGACCTTTTTGAGTTAGAAGGAAAGAGCTACCTGGTGACGTCTGACTATTCCAGTGGTTTTTTCGAGCTTGATCACCTCAGAAGCACATCGTCAGTGCATGTAATCAGGAAGCTAAAAGCCCACTTCGCAAGGCACGGTATTCCAGAACAGCTTGTCACCGACAACGGACCGCAGTTCGTGTCTCGCGATTTCCTGACATTCTCAAAAGAGTGATGTTTTTGATCATCGTACTTGCAGTCCTCGTCACAGTCAGTCCAATGGAAAAGCAGAAAGTGCCGTGAAGGAGGCAAAGAAGATCCTTGTGAAATGCAAGAAGGCTGGTTCAGATGCGTTTCGTGCTCTACTTGACCATAGGAATACACCGCCTACGGGAATTCAGATCAGCCCAGCTCAGCGCCTTCTTAACGGAAGGACAAGAAGTCTTCTACCCATGTCTGCTGGTTTGCTAAGGCCGTCTGTTGCTGATGAAGATATGACCTGTACCAAGCTTCGCCTACGCCAGCAACAGCAAGCTCGTTATTACAACAGAGGCGCCCGCGACCTAGATCCTTTGGAGAAAGGCGATCCTGTAAGGGTTAAGCCTTGGCAGTTTGGAAAGAAGGAATGGCAGAAAGGTGTGGTTAAGAAGCGTTTGGACGAAAGGTCGTATGAAATGGAACTTCCCCAAGGAGTTCTTCGAAGGAACAGGATTCATCTTAGGAGGAGCTGCGAATCTGCTCCTGCTGCAGCTGAAACTCGAGATGCGTTGCCTAACAAGCCACAGCCTCAAGGTCTCGTGTTTGAAACCAATGAGTTGCCGTCCCAAACTGCGGCCGAAGCTCCGTCCCAAGGTGCGACTGAAGTTCATCCGCCCGCTGCTCCTGTGGAAGCACCCGAGTTAAGAAGATCTCAGCGCGTCCGCCGAGTCCCAAAACACCTCGAGGACTATGTTTTGGCCTAAGTGCCTAAGTAGTGAACTGCTTCAGCTTAAGGACTCTCTTTCGTTATTTACGCGTGTAGTTTCTTTTTTCTTTCATAAAAGAGAGAGTGTCATAATGTGTTAAATTCTTTTGCATGCATGCTTCAATGTAATTTATGCAGTTTCAATGTAGTTTATTATTCTGGAAAGGTGTTATAGCGTCAGTTGTAAGATGTAGGATCGTAGTCAACATCTCAAGTATTAAAAGGCTTTTCTTCCGAGTTTACAACGTTTTCCTGTGCTGTTATAACAGTAGCTAGTTTAACATATAAACAACAAAACAGTGTCTGCGAATTTTTTCTTTCGAAATATTTTTTCTCCGAGAGCGATTTTTGTACCATCAAACCACATTTTTTTCATCCTATTTCGAAAACGCTTTATAACTTTTCATTGCGATTGATGGCAAAACGCAGACAAGTTTTTTTTAGCGCTGTGGGTCCGGAAACTGAGGAGCAAATTAAATTAGCAAAAAACAAAATTCGCTTTGACTTGTAGCTTTAAAAAGGTAATTCAGACGCTTACATTTCGAGGTCGTGAAAAAACAATTCATTTTATTTCAAAATTCTTGCTATAGTTTGATAGCCAGCTCTTTAAGCTTTAATTTGATATGGGGGTTTAGGTATCTACAGTTTAAACTGGACGCGCTACATCGCTTAAACGCGAGACACCTCTGAAGGTATATGGTAACCGTAACTGACTGACTGCATACTAGATTCATTTAAAAAAATATAAACAACATAGCATTTACGGCCGTGCGTGGGAACGCGAAGTTTCTCACATTTGTTTTGTTTACATTTGTTCCGCGGAGTCGCAATGCCGCCTCAAATTGGTCGTATCACAGGGCAACCAATCTTGACCTCCACGCTAGCTATTGTATTTTAATATCGTTTAAAAACAGCTTTTAGCTGGAATTTGGAATAAAGGCGGAAAACATTCTACCTCATTAAAGTGTTTCTCAAATATCTATTCAATATATCATACAAGGTGCAGCGCTTGTGTTTTTGACTCATTCATGTGAAAAATTTCTGAACCGCGGCCTGTCCCTTTTGAAAAAAAAAAGACTTCTTACCGCATTTGCATTTATATAATAAATCCATTTTAAAAAAGGAAGGAAGCCAGACTTTACTTCCCACTGAATGAAGCCGCAAATTAGCAAACAAAACAGGAAAAAAGCGTTCGGATCGAGGAGTTGAAAGTTTCTTTCATTGCCAGGTACTCTGAGACCCGAAGATAATTCATTAACATGTACCCAAACGACGCCGAAGGAGCCACGAACTTGTCCATCAAAGCGCCAGAATTTTCCTGTGGGGAGTTGTACGCTACATACGTTACTGCAGGGGATGTAAACGACACTATAGGTCTCTGGATTATTATCGGTTTGGTATCTCTTGCTTCTCCCACGATAGTTCTTTTGAACGCTTTAGTGATCATAGCTTTAAGGCTGAGAAAAGAGCTGCAAAGACTTTCTAATGTTCTTTTATTGAGCATAGCCATCTCAGACCTTCTAGTAGGTGCTGTATGCATGCCTTTATCAGTCATTGTTGACTCATTTGTTGCCCGCCAAACTTTACCAGAGAATGTTTGCGTGTTAGACTTTGTGACTGTATACTTAATGTATATTATTTCTTGGAGTTCTGTTCTCCATTTGACTTTCATTGCTTGGGAGAGGTATGTAGCGATACAAAAATGCATGGAGTACAAGATCATCGTTAATAAAAGCCGACTAAACAAACTCGGGATAATAGCTTGGGTGTCAACCACATTTATGGTTCTTCCAGACATTATATTACTGACAGTGGTGAAAGAGGACGATAGGTTCGACTTTGCCCAGGCGTGGACTATGGTTAATGCTATTTTGGCAGTTTGTGCCCTGGCTCTTATCGTTTATTTCTATGTCATGGTGTACCTTGGAATTCGGAAACGCAAGCTAAGTGAAATTAGCCAAGTCACTGCTCTAATATCAGCCAAATTGGAGAAGAAAGTTGCCAAGATGACCACCTTGGTGACAGCTGTCCTGATAATCTCCTTCCTACCATTAATTTTCTCGGTTGTGTTAAGTGACCTTTTTCACGTCCTTCGCGTTAGATGGGCCTGGAGATTGCCGGAGATTCTGATGCAGTTCAACTCGATAGCCAATCCACTAATTTACTGCTATAAAGATCGCCGCTTTAAGAACGCAGTGTTGGAGCTCTTGAAAATCAGAAAACCAGGAACAAACCAACCCGCGGCAGTCGCTGGTGTCCGATTTGTCAGCTGAAAGGGACGGTTTGGTTCAGTGGAAAATGTTATGGAGTTGCAAGATAAAGTAAATCTCATGCATTTTAAAAGACGAGCATCTTTTGATCAAGCCGGGGCCGAGGACTGCACTCGACTAAAGCGTTACAACGGAGGTTTCAACAAAGCAGTGTCGGGTCCGTCGCTCGTTGAATTGCCATTAGCTGCTGTTGGGAACGTTTCGCAACCGGCTCACTCACCCATCGTGGAGTGCACTGCAATGATGCATTCTGAAATGGAAGGACAAAAAAAAATTGATCAAAACGAATCTTGGGAAGTTGCCCAAGACTGTGAAGATGGTGGCGGTTGGGAAGGAAAAGCGAAAGTTTCCGTTGACTCACTCAAGGAAGGAAATGAAGGTGGTGGAAAACGAGAGAGAAAAAAGGAAGATTCACCTAAAAAGATCGGCATCTTGTGATTTGACTGCGGCTTATGTTACATTTCACAAAGTAAGGCAAAGATCCATGTCATCTCCATCACTCCTGTGATGCCTCAAGGAGATTTTTTTTGTACTTTTAAAAGTCGCATTTTGAATGTAAACTGATTTCTTTCTCCTAAATAATAAGGCCTTCCTTACATGGCTCGTTGATGGTTCTACGTCACACTTTTGTTTATGGTTTTGATTCTTATTTCAGGGCGAAACGATCAAATATTTGTACAACTCGTGTAAGTTGGTGGCACCCAAAACTATTGGCTTTTAAATCAGAGCCTTCTCAAGTTTGATCTAGATCAAACAGTTTTATGTCATTCGTCGTTTGATGAACAAATTTGTCACCGTTCGGCCGTTTTTAAAAAAGGCTTGGGTTTAAACGGTTTCATTATTTGCTTCAATATGCTTTCAACACTTTGTTGAAAAAAATGTCTGGGGTTTTTGAACAGGTCGTTCAACATTGTTTAAAAGTGTAAAGCATGTTGAAAGCTTGTTGAATTCGTGTTTAACTGACGGCTTACGATATATTTATAAAATTTATAGTTGTTTGTGAACGGCTCAAACGATTTTGAACGATTCCAGCGACTGATTAAATAGACCCTGATAATGAACGTTATTTTCAATTCAATTCAATTTAATTCATTTATTTTGCCATTTGCCATTTCCCTTCTGATTGCTTCAAAACCATGGTAGTCGTAGGAAATCGTTGATAGCAGCCTGTAAATCGTGGCAATGACGACCTTCGCTTAAGAAAATCGTAGTAAGTTCTTGGTCAGTTATGGACAAAATGTCAATAACAAAGTGTCCTAACCACTGCTTCAAAGTCTTCATTGAACGACAACAAATTGACGACTTAGTTTTCAAAGAAATTTCAACGTGTAAATGAAATGGCGCACGCGCATACTAGGAACATGTGATTCTGCATATTACCTCAGGTTCAAGTCCCACTTAATGCTTTATTTTCTTTTTCTGTTTTGTTTTTGCTTTTTAGTTTTCGACAAGTCTTGTCAGCAGCAGTTTTCATTCCCCGCACAGTGTTCAAAGTTTCCGTCTATCTGAATTTGTTTGCGTTAACGTTAAGTCAAGTTTAAAAAAGGCGATGGTATTTTTCATCTTATGGAATATGATCTATAAAGCTACTGGTAACGTCAGTGTAAAGTTCAGGCAATCTTAGACGCTTTACGCGAACACTGGTTAATAAGGACAATGAACACTTTTCAGTGAACCGACCGACATGTTCTCAAACAAAGTTCACCGCTTTTTATGAACACTGGTTTATACCTGCCCACTGTATAAACTGTCTAGTATTCAGCCCATCTGGCTGAAGCGCAAAATGGAAATGTCAGTGCAGCAAAGTAACACTGAGTCGGGCTGTAAATTACGTTGTCAGTCTCGTTTGAAGCACTGGGAGACTATTTGAATGAGCAAAAAGTTTCTTTAATTTGAAGTTGAGTTACAGTTTAGACATTAAACATCGTTCTGTTGCTTTTAAATTGTTTGTTTTAGTCTTCGTATCGATCAAACAATATATAAAAACATGTTTCTGTGATGTTTATTCTGGGAGGTCGCGTTATAATGACTCCGGGTTCTACTGTATAAACCATTTCGACAGTCGCATTAAGTAAAAGAGGAGAGCCGAAACTGAAATTTGAACAACGTTGCTCCAAAAAACTACCGACTATCAGAAATGAATAGTATAATCACTGACATTTAGACCAGAATTCTCCACAGGCTTAGTCAATGTTGGTGAGAATTTACCTTGACCTCGACTAAAGCCGATCATGAGTAAACAAGGAAGCCAGGAAGAGAAATTAAGCCCTCTTATTTTCTTTTGACGGCCAGTTATAAAACGAAAATGTTTAGTTTAGCGCAGTCTTAGCATATTTTATTTTAATAATAATGATAGTAATAATAATAATAATAATAATAATAATAATAATAATAATAATAATAATAATAATAATAAACAAGTTTAATAATTTCAGTCAACTCTAGTTGTAAATACATGAAATAACTGGGTGTAGGTCATTAGTCTGGTGAATGGGATAATTAATAGAAAATCTTCATCATTTATATGAGCTCGAGATTTCTATCACGCATAGAAATCGAGAACGAATAATCTAATTGGTTTAGTATAAATCAACTAGTCGGTCAAACCTAAACAAGTAAATTATCTATTTCCTCATCGCAGACACTTCGAAAACGCGTCGAAGCGGCCGCCCCTTGTTGAAAACCGCTACTCACTATCTATCACAGAATAGATAGCGAGTAGTGTAGCCAATCAGAGAACGGCATTCGTGATAGAACACTAGTAGATTTATACTAAATGGTGATAGGAACATGGTTACAACCTGTTTTTAAAGCAAATGGATAAGAGAGTTAGCTGCCTTGTCAGTGGGGGAGTAGAAACAAAAATGTTTGGTTTTGTCAACAGAATTGTCAAGGTAATTTTGAGTGTTTAACAAACCCTTTGTCAGAGCAGATTGGCTAACGCTCATAACATCAGCATTTGAATCTCTTTACAGTGGCGAAGTGAGCTGAACAACTCTTTTCAGAGCAATGCCATTTAATTGATCTCCACACAAAACACACAGACAAGCATCAATACCTCCTGAAAACTTCATGCCACCCGAACCACACTAAACAAACTATTCCATTCAGCCTTTTCCCGCGAGTCCGTCGCATATGCTCTACCGACGCTTTCTTCGATAAACGAAGCAAAGAACTCATCAAGCACCTGGTCCAACGTGGCTATAGCCGCTATTCCTTACAAGACTTACAAAAAGATGCAAATCGCGCACGAGCCATCCCACGTCACGCAACACTACAGCCACAAGAACAGAAAGCAACAAAAACAGACAGAACACCCTTCGTCATATCCTTCAATCCTGCTCTTCCCAAAATCTCATCTATTGTGAAAAAACATATCAACATCCTCCAGTCCTCCGCCAACTGCAAACAAGTTTTCCCTCATCCACCAGTTATCGCCTACAAACGTAACGCAAGTCTACGTGATCTCCTGGCCCATTCCGAGCTACCTCAAAACAAGCCCTCCAATCACCAACCCGCTGGAATTCATAAATGCAACCACCCACGATGCCTAACTTGCTCATTTCTCCAAGAAGGTCAAACGAACTACACTTTTTTCAACACTAACGAATCACGCAAAATTACTGACTACATATCTTGCAATTCCAAAAACCTAATCTACTTAATCCAATGTAAGAAGTGCTACTCCCTATACATTGGGGAGACAAAGCGCAAACTTAAGGAACGTTTCGGGGAGCATCGCAGATCTATCCTGAATCACCATCAACTAATCAACCCTACTCCTGTCTCGCTACATTTCAACCAACCTGGCCACTCAATCAACGACGTCCAACTAATCCCACTTGAACTTATACGCAGCAAACGTGACTCAGTTAGAAAGGCTCGTGAAGCTCATTTAATCAACAAAGCTAAAACATTGCACCCTCTTGGTATAAATAGACGAGACGAAACACGCCAATGACATGTCTCCAATTGTAACTTAGTCCTAAACAACCAATCATTGTCACGCATTTTATATTTTAAACCTTCCTTTGTAACGATCCTTTTATGTTTCTCACTTTTCTTTTTCGTTCAGCCCCCGAGGAAGGTTTGTATTGCAAACCGAAATTTGGGGCAAAAATTTGTTTTTTTTTAAAAAACAAATATATTTCAGTTATTCTAGCCTTTGTTGTTCGTTCTATCAACCTCGTCACCTCCGCCATTGGGATCAGTCTGCCGTTAATATTTTTTATGGGAAATCCTTTTGGGTAATCTCTACGTCTCGCACGCGCGCGAGCCCGGGTAAGCCCATACAACTTCCTCTTCTTCCTCTTCTTCTTCTTCTTCTTCTTCTTCTTCTTCTTCTTCTTCTTCTTCTTCTTCTTCTTCTTCTTCTTCTTCTTCTTCATCTTATTTTTCTTTAGCTTTGAAGATCCAAACTTGATATAGGAGAATGATTATGGAGGCAAACAAGTTTCTCTGTTATATGTTTTTTATTAACATTTTTGGCCTTGACCATGCACAAACCACAAATAGAAACGTTCCTTTTAAAAAATTCAGATGTAGTGTGAACATTAAAACAAATGACTCAAATTTCTGCAAGGCTGGACTGCGTAGAAAACTTAATACGACAGCGACATGATAGAGACCAAACCAAGAATCAACAGAATGCGGCAACCGTGGATAGCTGTTTCGAGCTGGTTGGCTCTCGTCCGGGGGGGAGGGGGTACTCCAAAAAAAATTGGGTAGGGGTGTGCGGCCCGCTTCCCAAAACCCTTACCCTATTTATGACCAAAATCTGCGATTTTCCCTACCCTATTTATGACCTTAAGTAGCTTCTTCTCAACAAAATATCGAACCCAGGACTAGAGTGCAAAAATCTATACCCTATTTATTACCAAAATGGCGGCAAAATGGCTAAAAGCGATACCCTATTTATGATGAAAACAGCCGAAAAACCATACCCTTTGGCGCCGCACATACCTATATAGCCCATACAAGGGAGTACCCCCCCCCCCCCCGGGGGGGCTCTCGTCAGCACGGTGTAGCACAGCAAAAAGTAGAACACCAACGCGAGTCGAGTGGTCTACCTATTGCACGTGGTAGCGGAGTTCTTTTGTTCATTGTTCGTAGTCACGCGCTATGACGTGGATGGATGTCTGAATTTGGGCCCATCCGAAATCGGCTACCACGTGCATTTGGTAGACCACTCGACTCGCGTTGGTGTTCTACTTTTTGCTGTGCTACACCGTGCTGACGAGAGCCAACCAGCTCGAAATTCTGCAGCTGTCCGCGGTTGCCGCATTCTGTTGATTCTCGGTTTGGTCTCTATCATGTCCGGCTGTCGTATTTAGTGTTCTACGCAGTCCAGCCTTGCAGAAATTTGAGTCATTTATATTTTGGCTGATTAGATCTTTTACAGATCCTGTGTATACCTACAGCATTTTCGTTGTGCGGTTCCTTGCTTATTGTTTGATTAAAATAAAGATTGTGCACGGTCGCGGCCCTTCCAACCTAAATTGCAGCACCATAGTTGCTAACTTTGGCAAGGTTTCATAACCAGTCCCTCAATTAACTATGGGAAAATCGAAGAGGGAAATTTGGTGTGGGTGCGAAAGCGTCCGATTCATCCCTACCACCTGCATACAGGCTAGCTAGTTCTTCTTATGATATCCAAACGAAAGCCTCTGAAATTGCTCGTCTTATATTTCATATAGCCAGCTACGGGACAGTCATTTCCTTTCCAAATGAGGGCGAGAAACAAAGGAAAGTTTCAGGAGAAAAAAGAATTTTCTGGAAAGAAAAACACCTGCTACACAGGCGAGGCATCATAAAACCCATTTTCAGGTGTAATTAAAATACTGGAAACTTTGAACAAGTCGGTATTTTGGGTATACCGTGTTTGGGAGGCTATAAGCTATATCACAAGTCATAATTAGGGACAACTCATATGTTGTAACAAAATTTATATTTTAAGAAAAAAATTGCGTCATCCTTCACGTGTAAGCCTTCATACAGCTGCCAGGGCCAACCTCGTTCCCAAGGTCCTCTCTCTAAACCTCCCTCGAGATAGGACCTTGGTTACGGCTGGCAGCCCCGAAATCCTTGGAAGATTATATTGGACCAAATTGTCTTGTGTCATCGTGAACGAACTGTTAGGCCCCTCTAATTAAGTCTGTTTAGCTAACTAAGGCAAGAAAAACGGCAACGGTATACAGCTGCTTTTACTACCCATCGCCAGGAGCCCATTGAGCTCCTGCCATCGCTAAAAAGATTTTTGTAACACACCAAGATTTTGTGCGCCACGTGTCCCGAGCTGGCGTGCACACATATGCATGTGCAAAGTTCGGGCTAGTATCTATACGCCGCCAAAAACAACAGATCCGGGGGCGGGATGCACTAGACAGTCGGAATAGTCATTTTTAATCTCGTACCCTGATCTCAGTTGGTTCGGGAATGTCGAAATGTGAGATCTCCCCTCCGACTGACCGTGGGAGATCTGGGTACGAGATTAGTCATTTCCTTTCCTCTATTTGAAAGGGCAATATCCTGACATTACAAAAGGATTCTGAAAATTTGGTTTGAACGAAATCAATTTTAGCTTTCGTAATAAACACTTCTTCATCAAAACCACACTAACTGAATAGCCTGCTAATTAATGATTCCTTCGTTTCTTCTACAAACACAATAATGTTTTCTCCGTGCTTGTGTTTCTGACTCACTGATGTGAAAAATTTCTGAATCACGTCCTGCTCCCCTTTTGAAAACCGAAAAAAAATTACCATAATCTTGGCGCGTTCTATTTAAATAATAAACCCTTTTCAAAAAAGGAAGGAAGCCAGACTTTCTTGCGCACGGAATGAAGCCGCAAACTAGCAAACAAAAGGCAAAAAAGACTTGCGATCCAGTTGAAAGTTTCGTGCATTGCCAGGTACTCTGAAACCCGAAGAAAGTTCAGTTAGCATGGACCCAACCAACGCCGAAGCAGCCACCAACTCCTCCATCGAAGCTAGGTCAAAATTTTCCTGTCGGGAGTTGTACGCTAAAAACGTTACTGCAGGAGATGTAAGCGAAACTATAGCTCTTTGGATTGTTATCGGTTTGGTATCTCTTGCTTCTCCGACGATAGTTCTCTTGAACGCATTAGTGATCATAGCTTTGAGGCTAAAAAAAGGACTAACACGACTTTCTAATGTTCTTTTTTTGGGCATAGCCATCTCAGACCTTCTAATAGGTGCTGTATGCATGCCTTTGACTGCTGTTGTTGACTCATTTGTTGCCCGCCAAACTCTACCAGAGAATGTTTGCGTGTTACACTTAATGACTATAATCTTGATGTATATATTTTTTTGGAGTTCTGTTTTCCATTTGACATTGATTGCTTGGGAGAGGTATGTGGCAATACAAAAATGGAGAGAGTACAAGAGCATCGTTACTAAAAGCCGACTCAACAAACTCACGATAATAGCTTGGGTGTCAGCCACATTTATGGTTCTTCCAGATATTATATTAGTGACAGTGGTGAACGAGGACGATAGGCTCCACTTTGCCGAGGCGTGGTTTATCGTTAATGCTATTTTGGCAGTTTGTACCCTGGCTCTTATCGTTTATTTCTATTTGATGGTGTACCTTGGAATTCGGAAACGCAAGCTAAGTGAAATTAGCAAAGTCACTTCTCTAATATCAGCCAAATTAGAGAAGAAAGTTGCCAAGATGACGGCCTTGGTGACAGCTGTCCTGATAATCTCCTTCCTTCCAGTGATAGTTGTGGTTGTGTTGGGTGGACTTTTTCCAGTCCTTCGCAAAAGATGGGCTTACAGATTGCCGGAGATTATGATGCAGTTCAACTCGGTAGCCAATCCACTAATTTACTGCTATGGAGATCGCCGCTTTAGGAACGCTGTGTTGGAGCTGTTGAGAGTCAGAAAACCAGGAACAAACCAACCCGCTGCAGTCGCTGGTGTCCGTTTTTTCAGGCGAAAAGGACGGTTTGGTTCAGTCGAAAATGTTATGGAGCTGCAACGAGAAGTAAATCTCATGCATTTTACCAGACGAGCATCGTGTGATCAAGCCGTTGTCTTAGACTACACTCGACTGAAGTCCTGCAACGCAGGTTTGAAGAGATCCATGTCGGCTCCGTCGTTCCGCGCAACTCTATGATCAGCTGTTGTCGGGAACGTTTCGTAGCCGGCTCGCTCACGCATCGCGGATTGCAATGCAACAATCCCTTCTGAGAGGTAAGGAGGAACTGAAAAAGAAAGGAAAACATCGTCGTATATGTGTCAAGACGAAGTTATCAGTGGAAGATTACTGTTTTGTTTTAGTGATGAAAATAATGACAAGCCGGTCGAACCTTCCGTAGGCGACCACCCAAAATGTTAAGACCGGAGTGGTGCTTACGAGAGTTCAGACTATTGGGGCCCTAAATTTTTCTTCATTGACATATGGTAATTAAAGAGACTTATCCATGCGTCCATTCTCAGTCAAACCCATATCAAAATTTTTAGTAGCCCCAAAATATTTTAACTTCGAATTCAAGATCAAAACCGTTAATGGGCTGCCCTTGATAATCTTACCCAATCTGGCGAACGGAATAACTTGTGGTCTTACTATAGTTACAACTTGAATGTAGTGTTATTTGTGTGTCGTCAGACTTAAGTTTGCCTTGTGTTCAGAATGCGATAATGTTACAGCCACACATTATTATCTGTCAAGCGGTCGCTTACAAGAGGTTGAAAGCAAAAGAAAATCCCAAACTTTCTGCTATAATAGTGGTCGCGGTCGCTTACAGTACGAGAGGTTCCAGCCATAGTGATTTGACTTGGAAACTTTTGATATTTTAAAACACTGGTCACTTGAGAGGGGTAGTCACTTACGAGAGGTGGTCACAAAGGGAGGCTCGACTGTAGATAAACAAAGTGGCGACGGGCATCAAGCTTCCTCACGGGAAATCCGTTTTTCCTCGATCGCGCGAGCACGTTTGGTTCAGTTGCACTACTTAAGTTAGCCCAACACTGACTACATGGACAATACATACCGCACTTTTCTGAGAGAGGTTAATGGACTAGAGATCCGTTTACTTCCGGACAAAACGATCAAATATTTGTACAACTCGTGTAATCGTTTTGTGGTGCCAAAACTCTTGGGTTCTAAATCAGAGTCTTCACAAGTTTGATTTAGATCAAACGGTTTCATGGGAGGCTTGGTTTGACGAACAAATTTGTCCCCGTTCGGCGGTTTATAAAAAAGGCTTGGCTGTCAGGTGTCAAGAAGGTCCGTTTAAAAGGAAAAATGTCGGGGGCGTTAGAACAGGTCGTTCAACAATTCATGAATTCACGCGTAAAGTAAACCGCGCCGTTTTTACATCATTGAAATGCGGCGGACGGTTGGTCTTAGTTTATTATTTGAATTGTCCAAGATTGTCTCCTGGGTTAAAACATGATAAAATAAAAATAGAAAGAAAAAAGGAGCAATTAAGTAGAAGGTGATTTGTTAACACAAACGATACTGAAAGCAACAATGTCTGACGTAGTCACGCGCGTCCCACGGCTCTAACATTCTACCTCTGCCAAAGGATTGACTCAGGTCTGGCTGCAGTATGGTGATCCTTGCGGAAACAGCTGAAGAGCCCATCAAGCTACGGGTCGTTTTCATGGCGAGTTGTTAAAAATACCGCTCTCAAGCCCTGGGTTTGAAGGGTGTTTAGAAATTATGAATGATCCCCTATATCTTCGGTTTGTCTACTTAGAACAGAATGAAATTTTCCCTGAATATAAAACTTGCTGTTTTCTTTTGCTTTAACGTATAATTTGATCACGTGGCACATCACGTGACCAAGAAATTAAAATTTCGTAAATCGGCGATACGGCGGCGAATTTTCTTTTTATAGATAACTGAATTAGTGTTTCCGAAGTAGATTTAAAATATTGAACATTCTACGTTTGGAATGACTGTCCTCAAGTTTTTAAATTGGAGAAATTAACAATCAAAGGTTGAATTGTGGACTAAGAAATGACCTTTGTCTTGAAAATTTTTTTCTGGAGAATAATGGACGATCATTCCAAACGTGAAGGGATGGAGATATTTAATCTTTTAATTATTAGAAACGCGAATTTTTTTTATGTTTTCTTTTAAAACTGTCGCCTACCTGTCAAATCTCGTGACATGTCACGTGATCTATAGCAATCCTTATTAAGGTTAGAAAATTTTAAGAATGATAAGACCTTTTAATCCGTCAAATTTCAGTTCAGTGTCATTCAATTTGTTAAAGTTATCTGGAATAAACCATTTTTCTTCTTAAAATCCCTTAACCCAGGCCTTAAACTGCTTGAGCTGCGACGTCCCGGCTTATATTCCAGTGCGAATGTTTTTTTAAAGTGCTTTAAAAAAAAAATTTGAAAAATGGCGCCGTGAAGGTATTACACATTGAGTTGTATGAAGAGTTTTGTGATCAGTAGAGTGCAGTGAACATCAGTGGGTTTTTCTCAGGATTTGATCGATAAAACTATAGAGTCTACAAGTGGTCGCATTAACCAAATACGAGTTATGTTGCAGTACAGTTGATAGCTCATCTTCCATAACCGATCGCAGTTTTTTAACTCGTGAATGCACGCATGCGTAATGAAAGAGTTATTGTAATGTGACAATCTCGTTCCGAGGGCCCGCTTTTCTTTTGGTCACGCGGGCTCTGGGAACGAGATTGGTAATGTGGGGAAATGTCTCTCGCTCGGTCGTAAACTTTATATTCATTTCATCGCCTTAATCGAAATTTAATCAAAATCATAAATTATTCATTAGTCTACGTTTAGTGCCAGTATACACCATCAGCCGCCATTACGGGACAAAAAACAAGGACGTAAAATCAACGCAACGAATAACTTATTCTTAAATGAAAACAGCTAGTAGATGTGTTGTCTACTAAATCCTTCCATTGACCGAAACTAAGAGGCAACTTTCCTTTCAGGACGGATATTTTCCAAGAGTTAGATAGCGCGGGACTGCTCGTTTCAGCAAATATCAAACGGAAACATGACAACCTTTAAATACCGTATCGAGGTGCTGCAAAACGAGAGAGAAAAAGGAAGATTCACTTAAAAAGATCAGCATCTTGCGATTAGACTGTAGCTTATGTTACATTTCACAAAGTAAGGCAAAGATCCATGTCATCTCCATCACTCCTGTAATGCCTCAAGGAGATTTTTTTTGTACTTTTAATGGTCGCATTTTGAATGTAAACTGATTTCTTTCTCCTACTGATCATGAATGCTGCCTTCCTTAGATAGCTCGTTGATGGTTTACATCATACGTTTGTTTACAGTTTCGAATCTTAATTCCGTTTTGTCGTCTCAAAACTGTTCGCTTTTAAATCAGAGCCTTTCCCAGCCGGTTTGATCTAGATCAAACGGTTTTAAGCCAGGCTTCGTTTGAGGAACACATTTGTCACCGTTCGGTGGTTTATAAAAAAAGGCTTGCATGGGTTTAAACGGTTTCATTATTTGACTTAACATGCGTTCAACACTTTGTTGAACCAAATGTCAGGGGGGTTTGAAAAGGTCATTCAACGTTGTTTAAAATTGTAAAACATGTTGAAAGCTTGTTGAATTCGTGTTTAACTCAGTGACGACTTAAGATACACTTTACTGATAAAATTTATAGTTGTTTGTAAACGGCTCAAACGGTTTTGAACGATTCCGGCGACTGGTTAAATGGACACTGGTTAATGCATATTATTTTCCCTTAACTGCTACAAAACCGTTGTAAATCGTAGAAAATCGTTGATAGCAGCTTGTAAATCGTAGAAATGAAGACCTTCGCTTGCTCTCATACAAAGTTAACCGCTCTCTATGAAGGCAGGTTATCTTCACACTGTTAAATTGTCTAGTATTCAGCCCATCTGGCTGAAGCGTAAAATGGAAATGTCAGTCAAGAGAAAAGTGACAGCCGGGCTATTGTAAATTACGTTGTCATTCGCGTTGGAAGCACTGATGGTGCGAGACTATTTGAATGAGCGAAAGGTTTCTTCAGTTTGAAGTAAAGTTACAGTTCAGACACTAAATATCGTTCTGTTGCTTTATGAATTGCATGCTTTAGTCTTTGCACCGATAAAACAATAAAAACATGTGTTTGTGATGTTTGTTCTGGGAGGCCGCGTTATAAGGACACTTTAGCATATCCCAGTAACCGGGTTTTACTGTATAAACCATTTCGACAATCGCATTTACTAAAAAAGGTGAGCCGAAATTAAAATTTGGACAGCGTTGGTCCAAAAACTACCGACTATCAGAAATGAATAGTATATATTATCACTCACATTGAGACCAGAATTCTCCACATGCTTAGTCAATGCTGGTGAGAATTTACCATGTCTTCGACCGAAAGCCGATCATAATTAAACAAAGAAGCCAGGAAGAGAAATTAAGCCCTCTTATTTTCTATTGACTCCAGTTATAAAAAGAAAATGTTTAGTTTAGCTCAGTCTTAGCATATTTTATTTTGACTTGTAAATAAACCTAGGTTTTATTGAACTTATATTCGGACCCAGAAGTTACTAAACATTCACTCCGTCTCCTCAGGGTCCCCGTACTCAGCGGTTCCTTTTTTGTCATACCTTTTCGGAAAGCATTACTAGCCTTAGAAACTCGGGTTTAGATTGTGAAGAAAAACTATCTTTTTCCTTAGAGAGCTGATCAGGTTTTTGTTGACAATAAATATGCAAAGGTCAGTGAGCAAGCGGTTTTCCTCTTGGAGTTTATCTACAGAAGTATTTACCTAGCCTTTGTACAACGGGGAGACGTCGTTCTATAATAAATGTACAGAAGGAAGTGTTTTCTGGGACTTATAAAGGTTGCCGTTACTAAAGGCGACTTGAGGAAGCCTCGCTTTGAAATTTAGGCGATTTTAAGTGACTAACGGTGATTTTGGGTGACTTAAAGTAATCTAGAAGAAGTAATGAAATTTTTTATGAGGTGCAGCGCTTGTGTTTTTGACTTTTTCATGTGAAAAATTTCTGAACCGCGGCCTGCTCCTTTCGAAGAAAGAATAAAAGTTCTTATCGCATTTGCATTTAGATAGTAAACCTTTTTCAAAAGAGGAAGGAAGCCAGACTTTACTGCCTACTGAATGAAGCCGCAAATTAGCAAACAAAACCGCCGGGATCCAGAAGTTGAAAGTTTCGTGCATTGCCAGGTACACTGTACCTGATGAAAATTCAGTTAGCATGGACCCAAACGACACCGAAGCAGCTACCAACTCCTCCTACGAAGCTCCAGAATTTTCCTGTGGGAAGTTATACGCTACATACTTTACTGCAGGGGATGTAAACGACACTATAGCTCTCTGGATCATTATCGGTTTGATATCTCTTGCTTCCCCGACGATAGTTCTTTTGAACGCATTAGTGATCATAGCTTTGAGATTAAGAAAAGAGCTGCAAAGACTTTCCAATGTTTTTTTATTCAGCGTTGCCATCTCAGACCTTCTAATAGGTGCTGTATGCATGCCTTTATCAGCCATTGTTGACTCATTTGTTGCCCGCCAAACTTTACCAGAGAATGTTTGCGTGTTAGACTTTGTGACTGTATACTTAATGTATATTATTTCTTGGAGTTCTGGTCTCCATTTGACGTTGATTGCTTGGGAGAGGTATGTGGCGATACAAAAATGGATAGAGTATAAGAGCATCGTTACTAGAAGCCGACTGAACAAATTCTCGATAATAGCTTGGATGTCAGCCACATTTATGGTTCTTCCAGATATTATATTAGTGACAGTGGCTAACGAGGACGATAGGCGCGACTTTGCCCAGGCGTGGACTATGGTTAATGTTATTTTGGCAGTTTGTGCACTGGCTCTTATCGTTTATTTCTATATCATGGTGTACCTTGGAATTCGGAAACACAAGGCAAGTGAAATTAGCCAAGTCAGTTCTCTAATATCAGCCAAATTGGAGAAGAAAGTGGCCAAGATGACGGCCTTGGTGACAGCTGCCCTGATAATCTCCTTCCTTCCATTAATTTTTTCGGTTGTGTTAAGTGACCTTTTTCACGTCCTTCGCGTTAGATGGGCCTGGAGATTGCCGGAGATTCTGATACAGTTCAACTCAATAGCCAATCCACTAATTTACTGCTATGGGGATCGGCGCTTTAAGAACGCTGTGTTGGAGCTGTTGAGAGTCAGAAAACAAGGAACAAACCAACCCGCGGCAGTCGCTGGTGTCCGATTTGTCAGCCGAAAGGGACGGTTTGGTTCAGTGGAAAATGTTATGGAGCTGCAAGATAAAGTAAATCTAATGCATTTTCTCAGACGAGCATCTTGTGAACAAGCCGGGTTCTTAGAGGACTGCACTCGACTGAAGCGTTACAACGAAGGTTTCAAAAGACCCGTATCGGCTCCGTCGCTCGCTAAACTGTCATCAGCTGCTGCCGGGAACGTTTCGCACCCGCTTCACTCACGCATCGTGGAGTGCACGGCAATGATACATTCTGAAAGGAAAGGAAGAAATAAAGCGCGCAAAAGGAATCCTGGCGAGTTACCCGAAGCTGTGATGAGGGTGGCGGTTGGGAAGGAAGAGCAAAAGTTTGTGTTGACTGATTCAAGGGAAGGTATCGACGTGCCGGAAAACGAGAGAGAAAAAAAGAAGATTCACTTAAAAAGATCAGCATCTTGTGATTTGACTGTAGCTTATGTTACATTTCACAAAGTAAGGCAAAGATCCATGTCATCTCCATCACCCCTGTGATGCCCCAAGGAGATATTTTTTGTACTTTTGTATTTGGAGTGAAATTTCTTTCTCCAAAATAATGCGGTAGCTCGTTAATGTTTCTACGTCATACTTTTGTGCGCAGTTTTGTATCTTAACTCCGGGCAAAACGATCAAATATTTGCACAACTCGTGTAATTGTTTAGTGGTTGGAAAACTCTTGGCTTTTAACCTGGCTGTAAAATTAAGGCGATTTTAAATGACTTAAAGGACCCTTGTCAGCCTCCGCCATTTTCGATGCCATCGAAATTATTGATATTGCATGGTGAAGCGAAATCTTATTGCTTAGCTGTAAGTTGTGTTCCGGAAAGTATGTTTTATTATTTTTAGTAGTTTTACAGTGATTTCGTTCATTTCGACACGCTCCGAATAAAATATAATAGTCAAACTCTCGCATATAAACAAAAACAAAGGTGTGGCTGACTAGGGCCCTTTAAGGGGATGTTGGGCGGCTAATAGCAATTTTAGGCGACTCAAGGAGATTTTTATACAAAGCGTAGTGTGTTAAGCTAGACTGTCTTTTTCTTAAATTTGAGCCTAAAAGCATTTTTTTAAATATATTCTTAGCAAAAATTACTATTTTTTTGTCGAAAAAGTTGCGTCATCCATCACCTGCAACCCTTCATGCAGTTGCGTGCGCCATAAACTCGTTCCCAGGTTCCTCTCCCTTCCTCCCTAGATATAGGATCCTGGTTAGGGTTGGTATCCCCGAAATCCATAGACTTCAAAGTTTTCTTTAAGTAGTTTATTTCACCAACTTGACTCGTGTCATCGTAAACGAACTGACAATAATAATAATAATAATAATAATAATAATAATAATAATAATAATAATAATAATAATACTTTATTAGTGTAAAAATTGTCACAAGTTAACCATTTTCAGTCAAACAAATGAGTCTTGGAATTTTTACTCTGAATTTTCGCTGGCTGATTATCTGGCATAATTTTAGTTTTATTGTTGATTACTTTTACAAGAATAATAATAATAATAAAAATAATAATAATAATAATAATAATGACAATAATAATAATAATAATAATAATAATAATAATAATAATAATAATTTATTTCTTTTAGAGCGCTATTTACAATGACAGATCAATAGCGCTTTACATTCAATATCTCTAAAAATCAAAATCAAGACCAATTCAATTGTAATGATATATTTGTTCTAATTAGCTGTATAAAATTCGTACCTTTGACCACTACTGAAAAGATTGCTTAAAAAGGAAAGGCTTAATTGAATTCTTAAAAGTTTCTGCACATCCAATAGTCCGTAATTGTAATGGGAGCTCGTTCCACAGATGCGGCGCAGCCGCCTGAAATCAACGCTCACCCAAGGTTGCCAACATCTTACCCCTAGGTGGCTCTAATAGTCGGGTCTAGGATCATGCAAGGACTTGCCTTTGATAACTAAAAGATTGCTAATATATGCGGGTGCGAGGTAGTGAATGGCTTTAAAAGCTAATAATAGAATCTTAAAATGTATGCGCGCTAGCACTCGTACCCAGTGTAACTCGTAGAGTACTAGAGTAATGTGAGAATACTTCCCGATATCCATAATTAATCTGGCGCAGCATTTTGCACGCGTTGTAACTTTGCTATTTGCTCTTTGGGAAGGCCATACAGTAAAGCATTACAGTAACCTAATCTGCTCGTGATGAATGCGTGTACCAAAATGAGTAAGCTGTCTCTCGATAACTATTTCTTAATGCATCTAATATTATGTAAGTAGGAAAAACCCGCCTTACATACATTTGTAATATGGTCACGCATACACAGGTTTGGGTCAAGCCACCTCCCTAGCTAGGTTCTTAACTTGGCAGCTAGGTTTTATCTCTGAGGCACCTACTTTATCTCTGAGAGACATACAACTGATCAAGCCGCTCTAAATCTGTTCATCCAACTCCGGCAAGGAAAAGACAAACTATCAAGTTTTTAGGTGCCACGTGACCTGAGCTGGCGTGTAAACATGTGCAACGTTCGGGCTATTATCGAATACGCCGTCAAAAACAACAGTTCCGGGCGCGGCGGTTGGTAGGAGGGGAGGGGGTTGCGAAACGAAGGGCAACTATTTTTAAAATATCTCAAATTTGTCCGTCTTGTTTAAGACAGACTGAAAAAGGCAGGTCTTGTCCTCTATAAACTATTCCAAAATGGCTAGAATTTTTACATTCTTTTGTTTGTATTCAATTTAGCCCTTCTTAAACACTTAAAGGGAATTATTCTTTTGATTTTGGAGCTTAAGAAAGAACAAAGCAATATTAAAATATAAGTTGCCATTTTGGATTAAGGTCTATACAGTTGGTAATCGGACCACTTATCTCGTTTCCTCGATTTTAGAGGTTAATATCCTGACATTACAAAGGGACTTTGAAATTTAATTTTTAAAACTAGAATTTTATTTTTCGTAATAAACACATCTTCACCAGAACCACACTAACTGAATAGCCGGCTAACTAATGTTTTCTTCTTCTCTCCTACATAAGAAAGTTTCCGAGCTTGTGTTTTTGACTCACTAATGTGAAATATTTCTGAACAACGGCCTCCTCCTTTTGACAAAAAAAATTACCATAATCTTGGTGCGTTTGCATTTATATAATAAACCCATTTCAATAAAGGAAGGAAGCCAGACTTTACTGCCTACTGAATGAAGCAGCAAATTAGCAAACAAAAGGAAAAAAGCGTTGAGATCGAGGAGTTGAAAGTTTAGTATATTGCCAGGTACTCTGAAACCCGAAGAAAATTCAGCTAGCATGGACCCAAACGACGCCGAAGCAGCCACCAACTCCTCAATCGAAGCGCCAGAATTTTCCTGTTGGGAGTTTTACTCTTCATACGTTACAGCTGGGGATATAAACGACGCTATAGCTCTTTGGATTGTTATCGGTTTGGTATCTCTTGCTTCCCTGACGATAGTTCTTTTGAACGCTTCGGTGATCATAGCTTTGAGGCTAAGAAAAGAACTGCAAAGACTTTCTAATGTTCTTTTATTGAGCATAGCCATCTCAGACCTTCTAATAGGTGCTGTATGCATGCCTTTAACTGTCATTGTTGACTCATTTGTTGCTCGCCAAACTCTACCAGAGAATGTTTGCGTGTTACACTTTGTGTCTCTACTCTTGCTGTATATTTTTTCTTGGAGTTCTGTTTTCCACTTGACATTGATTGCTTGGGAGAGATATGTGGCGATACAAAAATGGAGAGAGTACAAGAGCATCGTTACTAAAAGCCGACTCAACAAACTCACGATAATAGCTTGGATGTCAGCCACATTTATGGTTCTTCCAGATATTATATTACTGACAGTGGTTAACGAGGACGATAGGCTCCACTTTGCCCAGGCGTGGATTATCGTTACTCCTATTTTGGTAGTTTTTGCGCTGGCTCTTATCATTTATTTCTATGTCATGACGTATCTTGGAATTCGCAATCGTAAGCTAAGTGAAATTAGCCAAGTCACTTCTCTAATATCAGCCAAATTGGAGAAGAAAGTTGCAAAGATGACGGCCTTGGTGACAGCTGTCTTGATAATCTCCTTCCTTCCATTGATAGTTGTGTTTGTGTTTAGTGGAGTTTATCGAGTCCCTCCCAAAAGATGGGTCTGGAGATTGGCGGATATTCTCGTGCAGTCCAACTCGATAGCTAATCCACTAATTTACTGCTATGGAGATCGCCGCTTTAAGAACGCTGTGTTGGAGCTATTAAGAGTCAGAAAACCAGAAACAAACCAACCCGCGGCAGTCGCTGGTGTCCGATTTGTCAGCCGAAAGGGACGGTTTGGTTCAGTGGAAAATGTTATGGAGCTGCAACGAGAAGTAAATATCATGCATTTTAAAAGACGAGCATCCTGCATATGATCAAGCCGTGGCCTTACATTTTTTCAACTGAAGTTGCGGAATGAACTTCAGGGTTCCAATAGGCCCGGATCGGCTCCGTCGCTCGCTGAACTGTCATCAGCTGCTGGCGGGAACATTTTGCAACCTGCGTACTTAAGCATCGTGGAGTGTACTGCAATGATCCATTCTGAAAGGGAAGGAAGGAAAAAAGCGAGCGAAAGGAATCCTGGGGAGCTACCCGAAGATGTAAAGAGGGTGGTGGTTGGGAAGAAAAAGCGAAAGTTTGTTTTGACTGATTTATGGGAAGATATCAAGGTGCTGCAAAACGAGAGAGAAAAAAAGAAGATTCACTTAAAAAGATCAGCATCTTGCGATTTGACTGTGGCTTATGATACATTTCACAAAGTAAGGCAAAGATCCATGTCATCTCCATCACTCCTGTGATGTCTCAAGGAGAATCTTTTTGTACTATTAATGATGATGGCATTTGGAATGCAAATTTCTTTCTCCTAAATAATATGGCCTTCCTTAGATAGCTCGTTAATGTTTCTACGTCATACTTTTGTGCGCAGTTTTGAATCTTAACTCTGGGCAAAACGATCAAATATTTGTACAACTTGTGTAATCGTTTAGTCAACTCTTGGCTTTTAAATTAGAGCCTTCTCAAGCCTGATCTTTAGATCAAATGATTTCATGCGAGGCTTCGTTTGACGAGCAAATTTTTAATAGTTTGGCGGTTTTTAAAAAGGTTCGTTTAAATGATTTCAAAGTTTGCTTCAACATTACTTTCGTCACTTTGTTGAACCAAATGTCGGAGGTCTTAGAACAGGTCCTTCAACATTGTTGAAAGTGTAAAAAATGTTGGACGCGTTTAGAATTCGTGTTCAACCGACGGCTTACGATACATTTTATACAATTTATAGTTGCTTTTAAACGATTTCAAACGGTGTTGGACGATTGCGACGATCAATGAAATAGACACTGATTGATGCCTTTTTAAAATTTCCTTTCGCTGCTACAAACCGATATAAACTGTCAGAAATCTTTGCCAGTGACAGCTTGTAGATCTAGGCAATCG
Source organism: Pavona decussata (assembly GCF_977016875.1). Classification (NCBI taxonomy): domain Eukaryota; kingdom Metazoa; phylum Cnidaria; class Anthozoa; order Scleractinia; family Agariciidae; genus Pavona; species Pavona decussata. Next base: position 972,442 of record NW_028145504.1, on the reverse strand, counting down.
AGACTTTCACATAAGAGAACCGTAATTAGTTCTTAAATATCAATAACATAGTGTCCTAATAACTGCTTCAAAGTCTTCAGTGAACGTTAACTGTTCGACGACTTTTATCGAACTTTTAAATTCAGGAAAGTTTCAATGTGTAGATAAAATAAAATGGCGCACTGGCATAGTGCGAATATTGCTAGTGTGCTGGTAGATATTACTTCAGGTTTGACTCACGCTTAATTTTTCCGGCCATAGTAGCTTTCCTTTCTTTTCTTTCTTTCTTTTTTTTTTTTCTTTTTTTTTGTTGTAATTTTTAGTTTTCGACCAGTCTTTTCAACAGCTGTTTTCATTCCCGCGCAGGATTCACTGTTTTCTCCGGTCAAGCTGCGTTTCTTTGTTTTAACCAATTGCATTGCAGTTCACATCTGAAGGAATATGATCTATAAAGCTACTGGTAACGTCAGTGTAAAGTTCAAACAATCTTGGACGCTTTATACGAACACCGGTTTATAAGGACAACGGACACTTTTCAGTTAACCGACCGACATGCTCTCATATAAAGTTAACCTTGCTTTACGAACATTAGTTATCTGCACACTGTACAAATTGTCTTGTATTCAGCCCATCTGCCTGAAGCGCAAAATGGAAATTTCAGTACAGAGAAAAGTAACAGCCGGGCTATTTTAAATGGTAAAGTTGTTAGTCGTGTTTGAAGCACTGAGAGAACATTAACTTTGATGTGAGTATTTGAATGAGCCTAAAGGAAATCATTTCTCTTTATAGCGTGAAATCACCTTTACTTTTCAAGTGTATTAGTTTATGAATCAAAATAAACTGATATAAACCTGACAACGCGCGTGAAAACGATATCCGAGTGCTCCTATTGAAGAGCAGTGGAACATATGATCTTCCGATTACTATTTCGCCGGATACTCTACGTTCCTCTACAACTGAGCAAAAGAAGACTTAGCTTGGAATGTATCCTTGGCGTATGTGAAAGAACTAGTTTAATTGCCTTTGCTCCCATGAGTCTCCTGTAGCTCCGTGGTAGAGCATCCGAACTAGTAATCGGAAGGTCTTCGGTTCGACTCCAATCCTATGAGGGGTTATGACCGCCACAATGTCATTTCCTTTTAGTGGAGGTGTTTTTCTTTCCGTTGTAGTGGCTGTCATTTCTATTTAGTCGCCTCAGTTCTGCGAAATGTGGATTCTACAGTTAGAACACAAGTATTTTGCGAAATTACTTGCTTGATTTCTATCAAATACGATGAGGCCAAATTTTGCGAAAATAGAATGATCAGATTTTGTAGAATTTGTTGACTCAAATTTGACACAATACGGTCGCCCAAATCTGTCCCTAAATGTTTAGCTCGTAAGAGATGTAGGCGTTGTATAAGGGAAAAAAAGTGATGGACTTACATAAAAAAAGATAAGGAAATAACGGTAAACAATGACGAGAGCAAGCCCATGTCATTTTAACCCCCCTCACCCCTCCCCCCACTCTCCCCGTCTGTACGTGTCCCAAAGCCAACAACAAAACTGATGCTAGATAAAAAAAATATTTTCCCACATGTTTAAATTCTTTATACTTTCAGGGTTTGGTTGTTCGGAAGCCGATTAACACTAAGCCTCGATTGAAAGTTAACCGAGGTTTTCATCTCGCTCATTAAAATTCATTTTGAAAGCTAATTTGAAGCTAATGTTACACAAGGGCTAAGGCAAGACTGAGGGAAGAATCTTTAATGATCAGTCATTAAACTCGAATCAAAGTTCACATTAATCCAGGATTAGCTTAATTGGGCTTTGAACAACTGGGGCCTGCTTACTAGTGCCTCATTTTTGGACCACGTGACCTGGAAGAGATTGACTGTGGCATAATATAGAGGCCTAGGAACTAGGCAACCTCAACACAACAACTTAAACATGAAACACGAGTAAGCTGTGTTAAGACTGAACTGAATTTCATTAAATAATATTTTACCGGAGTAAAAAAATAAAATGAAAGAAACAAGTTCAATGAAAGACTTATGAGTTCTAGGAAAGGATTATTTAATGATATATATACACAATGCCATCGGAAAACAAGCTTGCCATTACGATGATATATCTTTGGTCTTTCTTCTCACGTCTCAAGTTGTTGTTGTTACCTACGCAAGCTGCCCTGCCAAGAGTGGAGAGTTTCTTCTGACGTGCACAAGAATATATGAAAACAATGGTCATCATATGTGCTGAAGAAACAAGAACAAAAGTGGCAAAAGCGTAAAAACTTATTCCTGTCTAAAAAACGTGCAATGTAAAAGAAAATCTAATGTATACAGCACATATACAATGCTGATGTATGGTATTGAGTGTTAAAATATCAAAGCAAATTGTTTTTTTGTTTCTTATTGCTACCTGCTGAGCCTATTGCGAGGGAGAAGTTAGATGGGTTTGATCTTGAAGTGAAGACCAATGAGAGAGAACACTATGCACTTGAGATCTTGAACCAAGTCATAAAAACACCTCAAGCCATCTGGATCCCTGAAAAATAGCAACAAAATTAACTTCCACAATACCACAAATCCTCTATGTTTGAGGGGGAGGGGGGGGGGGGGTAAAGTGTCTTCCAAAAGAAACAGCATGACTGCAGAGCCTTATGGGCGATTAACATGGTACGACTTTGTCGCATGCGACGAGCTTACGACAGGCCTACGACACAAATTGTTTCGTGTAAATCAAGCCTACAACTTACGACTGTCGTGTACATCAAAAAATGTCGTAGGATTTTAAAACGCCTTTTAAAATCCTACGACAACCGTAGGTATAGGCAATGTTGAGTGACGAGAGTTGGGTGTCAAGTTTTGCATGACTCGAGCAGCGGGCGCTCCAGAAATTGCATGCGACAGTCGTAAGCAAAAGTTGTACCGTCTAAATCGGCCTTCAAGTTAAGCATTCAACAACCAACATTCTGATCTGGGATCTGGTGAGCTGACCCCTACAACAGCACACCTCCCCAGCCAAGATAAGAGGAGTCCAGTGTAATCGTTTTAAAACTTCAGAGTTCAGGTGTGTCATGTGTTATTGATAGGTGTAGTATATATTTTCCATGCACATTTGCAACTACAAAACAGAAACTTACTTGCACTGGTTGACATCAATAAGAGAACCAATTTTGGAAGTTGTGAAAGAAATGTGTTCGTCACCCATGACAATTTCAAGTTCCTGCAAAATTCCAAAGTATTTTCATCAACAATGCATTATTTAGAAATAACCGCAACAAATCACTTAAATTGACAGTTAAGTGCCATTTTCAAGGAGGTTAAAAATCTCTTGCCAAGTTGACAATCCAAAAAGAAACTGCGGCGTTGGGTCGGTGGGGAATAGAAACGGACATTTGGTTTATCAGAGTTTAACTAAAGGTTAATTGGCCACCGTAAAGAGATTTGAGTGTTGATGTTACAACCATAAGCCCTTCATCCTGGCAACAAATCGCTCTTCATCAGAGCAAATCCAGAGTGATTTGCTCTGATGAGGGCTAATGCTCCAATCTCTTTGCAGTGGCGAATTAACCATTAGTCATCAACTCTGATAAACCACGTATTCCTTTGCATTTCTAACGTATTATTATAATTAATATTATGACTATTATTATCATTATTGAAACCTTTGAAGAATGAGCCAACGAGAGAAACAACTTAAGAACTATTGAATGGCTTCAAATAGAAGAAAGATCCTCACAGTTAGTATGCAACTTAAGCAGTTGCGTACTAACTGCGAGGATCATTCTTCTATTTGACCTTTCATCCACAGTTCAAAATACATGTGCCATATATATTATATAGCTGAACTAGTTTGGGATGAAAAGGAGCATTTTTATTGGCTCCCTGAGCGGTCCGAATTTTCCTATGCGGACCACTAAGATGGACCACTAGCGTCAAGTGTTTCGTGGTTAGTGTTTCAGTTTTGACAACGCAAAGTGAAGACTGTTTCCAATTAACTTTATATAGTAGGAACTGTCGGTTTAAATCGTGATGTCCGACTTTTACTCCGAGAGCACTGACGACGGAACGAACACAAGCTCTGAAAACAACAAACTCGACGAAGAAACCAAAGAAAATTCCGTCGACAAGGCCTCAGAGTACCACGACTTCATTGAGATACAGCAGACCAGAAGCACTACAGAGAAAACCAAATCTGACCTTAAAATATGGGGAAAATTTTGCCACCAACGGAACGAGTTCAGGAAGATTGAGGCAATACCCTGGGTGGAACTTAATCTGCTGCTCTGCGCTTTTTGTAAAGATGTAAGAAAGAAAAATGGCGACGAATACGAACCTGGAACTCTGACTTGCCTGCAACGAAGCATCCAGCGTTATCTTAATATCCACGGGTCACAAGACAATCTCATTCAAGGTGACACCGAGCGGTCACCGAGCATTTTATCCTACTGCTCAAGCTACTGATAACGAGCGATGTCCAGTCAAGTACTATAAGCTGTTCAGAAGTCACAGGCCCATCGAGATGAATCAACCAGAGGCAATTTCTACTTGGCCGTAAAACATCAAAGAAAGGCTACTGATGCAGTGTGGTACAAGAAAAGTCCACTTGGCAAGAATGAAATCGGGAAGCTACTCACCAAAGCTGCCCAAAATGCTGGTTTGCCAGGACGTGTACCAATCACTCGGTTCGAAAGACCTACATTTCACGATTGCTGGATTCAGATGTTCCTGAAAATTACGTGACCCAACTGAGTGGACATCGAAATCTGAAAAGCTTGGATACAGACAAATCGGCTTCCATTCAGCATCAACGAAGATTGTCGTGAGCCCTCAGTCGCTCAACAACCACAAGCGAGCTCTAAGCAGTTGGCAATACACAGGCAACAACTACAGTGGAAAGTACCAGTATGACGACCACAGAAGAAGCCAGATCGACTATTTTTCAAGGAGCAAATTTCCAAAACTGCTCGTTTAACATCCAGATTACGAATCATGATCAGCCACCGCTTCGCAAGCGCCAAGCCATTTTAAGTGACGATGAAGACGATTGAAATGCAATTTTGACTACAAAAGCTTCAATTTCATCTATTTTCCTTCATTCCATAGTAAGTCTTTCTCAAAAGTTGACACTTTTAAACATTCAACACTTTTAAGAAATGCATTTTCTTCGGAATCTCAAATGAGCTAAATTTTCATTTTTCGAACTTTTTCACTTCGATTGACGAGACATGTCAAACTTTCGTGTCAAACCTTGACCAATAAAAAGTCGCCTTTTCGTGCGCGAGCCAATCAGAATTATTCCACGTGGTTTTTGTTTGTTAGTACGCGTCAGCATTGAGAAGGCTTTCTTGCACTTTTTCTCGCACAACTTGATCATAAACAAGTTTCACGCGGACTAGAAAGCAACAAGCGGGAAAGCCTATATAATAAAAACCTTATTGGGCTAGCTTGTTCGGTCCGTATTGGGAAAATATTGGTCTCGTCCATTTTTTGCAAAGTAATGGACCTCGCCTTCGGCTCGGTCCATAAACTTGCAAAAAAAGGAACTCGACCAATATTTCCCCAATACGGACCTCACGCTAGTTCAATAACATATATTTAATTTATATTCAATTGAATGGCTTGTTGCATATAACCAACCTATAGCACCTTTTAGATCGGTGTTGTTGTTTTGTTTAATTGTTTTTTTTTAGCGGAGATTCACTGCTTTTCTTGCACATGGCCTCCAATTCCTTTAGGAAACATTGCCCCAATGTTTATCTGTTGCTTTGCACTTCATTTGCAATAAAAACCCATGATTAAAACATAAAGAGTGAACTCTTCAAGTAACTCTGCGTGTGAATACCTTATTGCATTATCATCACACATTTTCGCTTTCTATTCGTGTCTCTTAGGAATTCTTTTTACATTAATATTTTATAGTCGTTCTTATTTCATTCATTCTTGTCTTGATAATGACGTTAAGCGAACCTCGAAATGTCGTCGCATTTGAAACTTTTAACGGAGATGGCTTTAAACTTTTCAATTACAGTTAAATTATTAATCTCGATCTGTGATTTCCTGGGAAATTTTAATTTATTACAATTAAAATGTGTTTAATGGAAAAAAAAATCCATAAGTCACTGGTCAAGAGTTATTTCTGGAACGTATTAAATCCTGTTGGAAAAGAAAACCAATTAGACATGTGGCGAAAATTAATTAACCACAAGCTGTAACAATAACTTCCTCTTTTTTGGTTTGCAGTTTCTTCTTGTGTTTTGAGCTTGTGTCTGATTGATTGCAGAACAAAAACCATTTCAGAAATAATGCTGAGCATTTGCAGCTTTTTTTCAGTCTCTCTGAAAATAGCTGAAAAACTCATTAACTACAATATCCCTTGTTTATTTATTTACAATTCACAACATCTTGTTAAACATGAACTGCTAAATTTAAGTTTCAGTTTGAACTTACTTGTCTGCCAACTCTGTCAGGTTGAGGCCATAGTGTGTCATCTTCTTTGAGTATCTGTCTGTAAACAATGGAATGAAATAAATTAAGTGGTCTTCACAAACATTTACAGTAACACCAGCACAAAATGTTTGGCACTGCACTAAAGAAACATACAATAAAATGAAAAAAACAATAGAAAACCTAAGAATCATTATAAGCCAGACTATGGACACAAATGAGTCTGTACTTGTAGATAATTATGCATTTAGCCATGAGACAAACCTCGCTATCTTCAATTATCCTTTTAAGCTCATCCATAACAGCTTTGTGAACAAATGCCCGTTTAAAACAACAATATATAAAATGAATAAAAATAAAAAAAATAATATCAACACAAATTTTGTGTGGGTCAAGTCCATTATTCAACGATCAACCTCAACAATACCTTTCCCACAGGGTTATATACCAGACGGTTTGCTATTTACCTCGCCCAGCAAATATGGCCTTTTATATATGAACAAGAACAAGGGGGTTACCTGGCATTACAACTATTTGAAATGAGTTACAATCACAAATTCAAAACAATAGCAAAGTTGGAGTGTCACATCTCTTAAAACAGCGAAGATATAGTTCCAGAAAGTTGGCAAATTTTATAGACATTCAAGTGGCTCCAAGAAACTGTTTCCTTACTGGAAGGCAAACAAATGTCTCTTGAATTTGCCAATTTTACAGAGCTACATAATCACTGTTTTAATACATATTTCTTCCAAACTTGACCATTTTACTAATGTTAAACTGCTCTTCCCAGTAGTGTCAAGAGATGTTCATTATCTTATGTCTTTCATTCACACTACAGATAACAAAGCATACTGAGAATTTCTGAAATACAAGAGAACGTTACTACGGCCAGACTGGAAAATAGATATAGATAGTTTTATATAATTCAATTAGAGATGATTGACAGCTCTTTGCCTTCTTTACTTGCCTGGTTGAAGTTACATTAAAACATTTCCGCAAAGCCCGATACTTCTCAAACTCATTAATAATTCATGCAGTCAAAAGCCAATAAATGACCTCCATTTCGGTCAGGTGGATGAATCTTGATACCCCAATGAAACACCAGATGAAACACCACCAGGTTTTCATCTGAGATGAAACATGTTTTTCATCTGAGATCAAACATTTGCATTTTAATGAGATTAATTTCTTATTGTTTCATTTGAGAAGACATGTCAAAAACTCGGGCTTCGTGCTTTATCACGGGTTCCAAATACCTCGAAACAGATGAAAGCACTCGGCCTGCGGCCTCGTGCTTTCATCTGTTTCTCAGTATTTGGAACCCGTGATAAAGCACTCGCCCTCGTTTTTGACATATTACATCAATAATATTATTATTATATATGCACCAATGTCATACCAGCCATAGTGTGAAATAAATGAACAATGAACCATGAACCATCTTCCAAACAAGGCAAGCGTGTATAGAGTTTGAGTCACAAAATGTATACATAATTAATGTTTGGGACTGTGCAGAAATCTTGCCATAACAATGGCAGCTGTCGCCTGTTCAGTCAATGCATCAGACATTGTTTTTCTTCTTTTTCCCTCTCTCCGCTACACAGGAACAAATGCCTGAGTGGAGGTTTGTTAAATGCTTAGCGCAGGCAACTGAATTGATGACCAAACTAATAAGTACAGGGTAACTAAATTAGGCCAGTGTTACGATAAAAAATGGCTCGGTTTCCCATCATAAAAAAAAAACATCATCCAAACACATCATAGAAAAATAAAGGTATAGCCGGTATATATTTTAAAGACTCGGCAGGTCGCCAATAATTGAGAAGCCGCCGAAACAGCTCGGGAGTCAGTATAACATAATAAATGGGCAACTACACAATACAGTGCCACTTTTGAAGACGATTACATTTGGTGGCTCGTTTGGCTTGGCAGTAGATGTAAATAACAAGATATAACTATATGCGCGTTAAGTCTTACATCACAGGCTCACCACCCTCTGTTTGTGTGGTGTAATGACTGTTTGCAACTTGAGACTTTATATTCACGCGACACGATCGACCATGATCGGTTGAAATTTTTACTGAGTAGAGATATTTAAAGTCGCCTTTTAACCTTTATGTTGAAACAAAGTTTCAAGGAAATGTTGATTGAGTCAGTGGTGTTTTTTTTTTTCGCCATTCCGAGCCATAGAAACCCGTCTCTGGCGCGTTTACTGTTCAACAGTGTGGCCGGCTGAAGGCCGGTACTAGAGAAAGGGAGACAACCCGCTGGCGACCGCTATGAGTCGTTACTTCAAACCGGAATTGTCGCAAAATTTGAAAAATTCTTGCAGTTTTTTCAACGGCATCCGATTATCTGCATATTTCGCCATGTCGTGATCGAGTTTGGGCTTCATTTGTCAAATTTCCTCCGAGAAAAGCAGAGCTCAAATCCTCCAGGTAGGTTTCAAACTATGATCTGTAGCAAAGTCAGGGACCAAAGGAATTCTAAGCATGCAGTCCATTTTAAATCAGTCAATCAACGCTTCGCGACCGTTGCCCGGCAGGGTTGGGTATCCAAAGCGGAACCCAATGCATTACAAAAGAAAGATTTGTTGTTCTTTCAATTGTCTGTTATGTAACGAACATACCGGAGGTTCGGTAATCAAGCTCAACAACAGACTGATTAATCTAGTATCAGGGAAAAGCTTGTTGTTACCAAGTTTAAAATGCAAATGTAAAAAAAGCGAGAAATGTGTTCTGTTTATGTGTTTTGTTTAGTGAAAATAAATAACTTACAGGGCAAAAAAAAAAAAAACAACAACAACAACAGCCCTTTAGTCTAAGATAGTTAAAATTACTAATTATGGAATAAAATACACTAGTTGCCAATTAAAAATTTTCCAAAAAACAAACTTGAAGGTAAAAATTTCCGAAATTTCGATGAAATTTGATCCGTGCGTCACATGGGTGAAATTTGATCCGTCTCGAGAGCATGTGTTTGGTTACGCAAAATTACACAGTTGTTACGTTTTCTCAATGAAAATAGAAAGAAAAACACACAGAAAACTTTCTTAAATGAAAAATTTATGTAGAAAAGTCTTTGTTTACGCCTTAGAAAGAAACGCGTATAATTATAAATGTGAGACGAGAGAGTTCCAATAGGCCTTATCGCGGTTTTCAACGCCATTTTGACGCGTAGGCAAACAGACTTGAAATAACAGTAGCTAACAGTGTTTGTATGGAAATCCGATGTCAAATAAGTTTCATAAAACATCGATCGCTTCTGAAAAATTCATGAATTGGAAACTTTTGGCATTAGGAAAAGGATTTTAAGAGCCACTGTCTGTAAATACCGAGAATCCGGCGTCAGTCGTGAAATTTTCAATTTCTTCATATTTTGCCCAAATAACCTCTATAGTGAGTTATTTTCGAAAAAATGTCAACCTCACTGGTCTTTTTGCAATCCTTCAGAAAATGTAGTGAATCCCTTGCTTCTATAGTTATGTATGACAAACCTTCTTCTATATGTATAGTTAGCAAACCGGTAGACTTGTTTCCTCCAAAGGCTGTGATAAAATTTACACTGGAGTATTGCAATAATCTTCCGTCAAGTACAAAAGTTACTTTCATAGTTGGTCGATCACGCCATATGGTCCACACCCGTCAAATAATTTTCATAAAACATTGCGGCTGAAAAATTCATGAATTGGAAACTTTTGGCATTAGGAAAAGGATTTTAAGAAAAAAATTGGAGGGATGTAGCTGTGCCAGAAAGCGTCCAGTCGTGTTTTGAACTTTCCCTACATTTCCCTGTATTTTTTTCCCGCGAACTATTTTTAGTAGCAGTTCACGGCTGGTTCGCTTTACAGACAAATGTATGGAAAGTTCAAAACACGACTGGACGCTTTCTGGCACAGCTACATCCCTCCAATTTTTGTCCTAAGATGGTAAGCATTTTTATTCTTCAATGCAGCATTTTGAGTGGTTTTCAAGCAATCACAGAGGGACTTTTCTCGCTTTCAGGTAAACTTCGCTATGCAAATAACTCCAACTACAAGAACGATGTCATGATTCAAAAAGAGCATAGAGGTGAGACGAATTTTTGTGGAGTTGGTTAAACTACAGAATACAGGGCCACTTTCATCAATGTAACAAACGAGCCGGCTCGTTTGGCTCTAAAGCTTGCTAGCTTAGGATAGGTCATCGGTGATAACACTCGATGTAGTTCCGTATTCTGGCGGACATTGGTTCCGTGAATTGACTACCTTTTATTCTTCTAAGAAACGAAATGAGGCAAAAAATACAAGTTACGAGACAATGTATTTCCTTGAACTAACAAATTCTTGAACGAGAATGTGCATGAACTTACTATGAACACCCCCGCCGCCTTCCATAATCGTGCTCGTTTGTTACGTTCAATCCATGTAACGCGTGACTATAATTCCCGAGAATGAAATAAACATGCGTTCGAATTCCTTTGTAAAGCTCGGCATTTGAATGGAATGTAGAAATTTCTCTGGAAATCTTTCCGAAAAAGACGCATTAACTGACAGAAAAAAGATTCAAAATACTTGAGAGACAATTGTTATTCTTGAAATACTTGTGCTGTAATGTAAAGAAAAATTAATAGTTTTATACCATCAATAAACTAGGGAAATTTCTACGAGAACTCTGAAATCTCATTGCCGACATCGAAACTGACATGTAAATAGGCCTTATCACGGTTTTCGACGCCATTTTGACGAGTAGGCAAACATGCTTGAAATGGAAATCCGATGTCAAATGATTTTCATAAAACATTGCTGCTGAAAAATTCATGAATTGGAAACTTTTGGCATTAGGAAAAGAATTTTAAGAAAAAATTGGAGGGATGTTACTGTGCCAGAAAGCGTCCAGTCGTGTTTTGAACTTTCCATACATTCTCCTGTATTTTTTTCCCGCGAACTATTTTTAGTAGCAGTTCACGGCTGGTTCGCTTTACAGACAAATGTATGAAAAGTTCAAAACTCGACTGGACGCTTTCTGGCACAGCTACATCCCTCTATTTTTTTCCCTAAAATCCTTTTCCTAGTTCTAAAAGTTTCCAATTCATGAATTTTTCAGCAGCGATGTTTTAGGAAAATTATTTGACATCGGATTTCTATACAAACACTGTTTTTTCAAGCCTGTTTGCCAAATCGTCAAAATGGCGTCGAAAACCGTGGGGGTGTTCATAGTAAGATCATGCACATTCTAGTTCAAGAATTTGTTAGTTCAAGGAAATATATTGTCTCGTACCTTGTATTTTTTGCCTCATTTCGTTTCTTAGAAGAATAAAAGGTAGTCAATTCACAGAACCAATGTCCGCCAGAATACGGAACTGCATCGAGTGTTGTCACCGGCTACCTATCCTAAGCTAGTAAGCTTTAGAGACTTAACTTTTTTATATTGGCTTTAATCCTTATTTTACCCTCAAATGACCTGTGATGTTGAAAAAGAAAAAAAAAAAAAAAAAAAAGAGAGAGAGACCCCGACCCCGACCCCGGCCCTGATCCCGACCCCGCGTTTTACTGACACCCAGTTTGTCCCTTGCTTTCCAGTGACGAGATATTGAATCGCATCTCGTCAGTCTTGGTTTGGGAAGCAAACGTAAAATTAAATGCAAGGCTGATCGGACAGCTAAAATAATTTTATTGCGCGTGGCGCGACGGGTTCAAAGATCTCCGACGCCGATTAGATTCTCAACAGAGCAGGTAAATTTGATGTCCCTGAAGATGAGGAGAGAGGAATGACTGTTTGCCCCAGACATCGCAAGAACCTTACAACAGACTGGACCGGCCGAAAACGGATTATGTGTTATCACCCAAGTCATAAGGGGCAACGACAGGGTAATACACAAACCTGACAAGTAAATGCCAAGATGTCACAAGGCATTTTTGAGCTGCATAACGCTGTTGTTCGACTGAATGCATGCTAGACTAATTTAAAAAAATATAAACAACATAGCATTTACGGGAACGCGAAGTTTCTCACATTTGTTTTGTTTACATTTGTTCCGCGGAGTCGCAATGCCCCCTCAAATTAGTCGTATCCTCCATGCTAGCCATTGAATTTTAAAATCGTTTGAAAACAGCTTTTAGTTGGAATTTGGAATAAAGGCGGGAAACATTCTACCTCATTAAAGTGTTTCTCAAATATATATTCAATATATCATACAAGGTGCAGCGCTTGTGTTTTTGACTCATTCATGTGAAAAATTTCTGAACCGCGGCCTGTCCCTTTTGAAAAAAAAAAAGACTTCTTACCGCATTTGCATTTATATAATAAACCCATTTAAAAAAAAGGAAGGAAGGCAGACCTTACTTCCCACTGAATGAAGCCGCAAATTAGGAAACCAAACGGGAAAAAAGCGTTGAGATCGAGAAGTTCAAAGTTTCGTGCATTGCCAGGTACACTGTACCCGAAGAAAATTTAGTTAACATGGACCCAAACGACGCCGAAGCAGCCACGAACTCCTCCATCAGAGCGCCAGAATTTTCCTGTGGGGAGTTGTACGCTACATACGTTACTGCAGGGGATGTAAACGACACTATAGCTCTCTGGATTGTTATCGGTTTGGTATCTCTTGCTTCTCCCACGATAGTTCTTTTGAACGCATTAGTGATCATAGCTTTGAGACTAAGACAGGAGCTGCAAAGACTTTCTTATGTTCTTTTATTTAACATAGCCATCTTAGACTTCCTAGTAGGTGCTGTATGCATGCCTTTATCTGTCATTGTTGACTCATTTGTTGCCCGCCAAACTTTACCAGAGAATGTTTGCGTGTTAGACTTTGTAAATGTATACTTAATGTATATTATTTCTTGGAGTTCTGTTCTTCATTTGACATTGATTGCTTGGGAGAGGTATGTGGCGATACAAAAATGCATGGAGTACAAGATCATCGTTACTAAAAGCCGACTCAACAAACTCGGGATGATAGCTTGGGTGTCAGCCACATTTATGGTTCTTCCAGATATTATATTACTGACAGTAGTAAACGCGGACGATAGGCTCCACTTTGCCGAGGCGTGGACTATGGTTAATGTTATTTTGGCAGTTTGTGCGCTGGCCCTTATCGTTTATTTCTATGTCATGGTGTACCTTGCAATTCGGAAACGCAAGCTAAGTGAAATTAGCCAAGTCACTTCTCTAATATCAGCCAAATTGGAGAAGAAAGTTGCCAAGATGACGGCCTTGGTGACAGCTGTTCTGATAATCTCCTTCCTTCCATTAATTTTTTCGGTTGTGTTAAGTTACGTTTTTCACGTCCTTCGCGTTAGATGGGCCTGGAGATTGCCGGAGATTTTGATACAGTTCAACTCGATCGCCAATCCACTAATTTACTGTTATAAAGATCGCCGCTTTAAGAACGCTGTGTTGGAGCTCTTGAGAGTCAGAAAACCAGGAACAAACCAACCCGCGGCAGTCGCTGGTGTCCGATTTGTCAGCCGAAAGGGACGGTTTGGTTCAGTGGAAAATGTTATGGAGCTGCAAGAAAAAGTAAATCTCATGCATTTTCTCAGACGAGCATCTTTTGATCAAGCCGGGGTCTTAAAGGACTGCACTCGACTAAAGCGTTACAACGAAGGTTTGAACAGAGCAGTGTCGGCTCCGTCGCTCGCTAAACTGTCATCAGCTGCTGCCGAGAACGTTTCGCACCCGCTTCACTCACTAATCGTGGAGTGCACTGCAATGATCCATTCTGAAAGGAAAGGAAGAAAAAAAGCGAGCAAAAGGAATCCTGGCGAGTTACCCGAAGCTTTGAAGAGGGTGGTGGTTGGGAAGGAAAAGCGGAAGTTTGTTTTGACGGATTCAAGAGAAGGTATCGACGTGCTGGAAAACGAGAGAGAAAAAAGGAAGATTCACTTAAAAAGATCAGCATCTTGTGATTTGACTGTAGCTTATGTTACATTTCACAAAGTAAGGCAAAGACCCATGTCATCTCCATCACTCCTGTGATGTCTCAAGGAGATTTTTTTCGTACTTTTGTATTTGGAATGAAATTTCTTTCTCCAAAATAATGCGGTAGCTCGTTAATGTTTCTACGTCATACTTTTGTGCGCAGTTTTGAATCTTAACTCCGGGCAAAACGATCAAATGTTTGCACAACTCGTGTAATCGTTTAGTGGTTCGAAAACTCTTGACTTTCAACCTGGCTGTAAAATTGAGGCGATTTTAAGCGACTTAAGGCGATGTTGGGCGACTAATAGCAATTTTAGGCGACTTAAGGAGATTTTTATACAAAGCGTAGTGAGTTAAGCTAGACTGTCTTTTTCTTAAATTTGAGCTTAAACAAATTCTTTTAAATATATTCTAAGCAGAAATTAATATTTTTTTGTCGAGAAAGTTGCGTCATCCGTTACCTGCAACCCTTCATGCAGCTGCATGCGCCATACCCTCATTCCCAGGGTCCTCTCTCTTCCTTCCTCGATGTAGGATCCTGGTTAGGTTTGGTACTGGCCCCGAAATTCATGCACTTTAAAGTTTTCTTTCAAGTAATTTATTTCATCAACTTGACTCGTGTCATCGTGAACGAACTAATAATAATAATAATACAAGGCCCCACTGAATATCACTTTCGTGATGTGGGCTCCCTGTAAAAAGATTGTTAATAATAATAATAATAATAATAATAATAATAATAATAATAATAATAATAATAATAACAATAACAAAAACAAGAACAAGAATAACAATAATAATAATAATAATAATAATAATAATAATGATAATAGTAATAACAATATCTCAGTAATATCTCAGTATAAATTTTTCGATCCTGAAAACGAAACTCTTTTGTTTGAAATACAATATGACAGGATCAAGGAACAACTTTTTCTCACGATAATAATAATAATAACAATAATAATAATAATAATAATAATAATAATAATAATAATAATTTATTTCTTCTAGAGCGCTATTTACAATGACAGATCAATAGCACTTTACAATCAATGTCTCTAAATATCAAAATCAATATTACAGTTCTAATTAGCTGTATAAAATTTGTACCTTTGACCACTACTGAAAAGATTGCTTAAAAAGGAAAGGCTTTATTGAATTCTTAAAAGTTTCTGCAGATCCAATAGTCCGTAATTGTAATGGGAGCTCGTTCCACAGATGCGGCGCAACCGCCTGAAATCAACGCTCACCCAAGGTTGCCAACATCTTACCCCTAGGTGGCTCTAATAAAATGCCTAAGTCGGGTCTAGGATCATGCAAGGACTTGCCTTTGATAACTAAAAGATTGCTAATATTTGCGGGTGCGAGGTCGTGAATGGCTTTAAAAGCTAATAATAGAATGTTAAAATGTATGCGCGCTAGCACTCGTACCCAGTGTAACTCGTAGAGTACTAGAGTAATGTGAGAATACTTCCCGATATCCGTAATTAATCTGGCGCAGCATTTTGCACGCGTTGTAACTTTGCTATTTGCTCTTTGGGAAGGCCATACAGTAAAGCATTACAGTAATCTAACCTGCTCGTGATGAATGCGTTTACCAAAATGAGTAAGCTGTCTCTCGATAAATATTTCTTAATGCATCTTGTATTATGTAAGTAGGAAAAACCCGCCTTACGTACATTTGTAATATGGTCACGCCTACACAGGTTTGGGTCAAGCCAGCTCCCTAGGTTCTTAACTTGGGAGCTAGGTTTTATCTCTGAGGCACCTACTTTATCTCTGAGGGACATACAACTGATCAAGCCGCTCTAAATCTGTTCATCCAACTCCGGCAAGGAAAAGACAAACTATCAAGTTCTTAGGTGCCACGTGACCTGAGCTGGCGTGTAAGCATGTGCAAAGTTCGGACTATTATCGAACACGCCGTCAAAAACAACAGTTCCGGGGGCGGCAGTTGGTGGGAGGGGAGGGGGTTTCGAAACGAGGGGCCACTTAATATCTTAAATTTGTCCGTTTTCAGTTCAAGACAGCCTGAAAAAGCCAGTTCTTGTCCCCTATAAACTATTCCAAAATGGCTAGAATTTTAATATTCTTTTGTTTGTATTCAATTTAGCCCTTCTTGCCCAGTTCGAGGTAAAATATTCTTTTGATTTTGGAGCTTAAGAATGAACAAAGGAAGATTAAGATATAAGAAGCTATTTTGGATTGAGGTCTATATAGTTGGTAGTCGGGCCAGTCATTTCGTTTCCTCGATTTCAGAGGGTAATATCCTGACATTACAAAGGGACTTTAAAACTAGTTTTTTTTATTTTTCGTAATAAACACATCTTCACCAGAACCACACTAACTGAATACCCGGCTAAACTAATGTTTTCTTCTTCTCTTCTACATAAAAAAAAGATTCTCCGCGCCTTAGTTTTTGGCTCACTAATTTGAAATATTTCTGAACAACGGCCGGCTCCTTTCAAAAAAAATTACCATAATCTTGGCGCGTTTGCATTTATAGAATAAACCCTTTTCAATAAAGGAAGGAAGTCAGACTTTACAGCCAACTGAATGAAGCAGAAAACTAGCAAACAAAAGGAAAAAAGCGTTGCTCAAGATCGAGGAGTTGAAAGTTTTGTGTATTGCCAGGTACTCTAAAACCCTAAGAAAATTCAGTAGGCATGTACCCAAACGACGCCGAAGCAGCCACCAACTCCTCCATCGAAGCGTCAGAATTTTCCTGTTGGGAGTTGTACGCTGCATACGTTACTGCAGAGGATGTAAACAACAGTATAGCTCACTGGATTATTATCGGTTTGATATCTCTTGCTTCTTTGGTGATAGTTCTTTTGAACGCATTAGTGATCATAGCTTTGAGGGTAAGAAAAGAGCTGCAAAGACTTTCTAATGTTCTTTTATTGAGCAAAGCGATCGCAGACCTTCTAATAGGTGCTGTATGCATGCCTTTATCTGGTATTGTTGACTCATTTGTTGCCCGCCAAACTTTACCAGAGAATGTTTGCCTGTTAGAGTTGGTGACTGTATACTTAACGTATTTTATTTCTTGGAGTTCTGGTCTCCATTTGACTTTCATTGCTTGGGAGAGGTATGTGGCGATACAAAAATGGAGAGAGTACAAGAGCATCGTTACTAAAAGCCGACTCAACAAACTCGGGATCACAGCTTGGGTGTCAGGCACATTTATGGTTCTTCCAGATATTGTATTACCGACAGTGGTGAACGCGGACGATAGACTTGACTTTTCCGAGGCGTGGTTTATCGTGAACGCTATTTTGGCAGTTTGTGCCCTTGCAGTTATCGTTTATTTTTATGTCATGGTGTACCTTGAAATTCGGAAACGCAAGCTAAGTGAAATTAGCCAAGTCACTTCTCTAATAATATCAGCCAAATTAGAGAATAAAGTTGCCAAGATGACGGCCTTGGTGACAGCGGTCCTGATAATCTCCTTGCTTCCAGAAATAGTTGTGGTTGTGTTGGGTGGAGCGTTTCCAGTCCTTCGCAAAAGAACGGCTTTCAGATTGGCGGAGATTCTGATGCAGTTAAACTCGATAGCCAATCCACTAATTTACTGCTATAGAGATCGCCGCTTTAAGAACGCCGTGTTGGAGCTGTTGAGAGTCAGAAAGCAAGGAACAAACCAACCTGCAGCAGTCGCTGGTGTCCGATTTGTCAGGCGAAAGGGACGTTTTGGTTCAGTGGAAAATGTTATGGAACTGCAACGAGAAGTAAATCTCATGCATTTTACAAGAGGAGCATCCTGTGATCAAGCCGCGGTCTTAGACTGCACGCAACTGAAGACCTGCCACGCAGGTTTCAAGAGAACCGTGTCTGCACCTTCGGTGCGCACTACTCTGTCATCAGCTGCTGCCGGGAAAGTTTCGTAGCCGGCTCACTCACGTATCGTGGAGTGCAATGGAACGATCAATTCTGAAAGGGAAGGAGGAAAAAAAGCGAATAAAACGGACGAATCGTGAATTAGCCGAAGCTGGGAAGATCGTGGCGGTTGGGAAGGGAAAGCGAAAGGTCCCGTTGAATCACGGCATGGGAGGTTGTCGAGGTGCTGAAAAACGAGAGAGAAAAATAGAAGATTCACTTGAAAAGATCAGTATCTTGCGATTTGACTGTTGCTTATGTTACATTTCACAAAGTAAGGTAAAGATCCATGTCATCTCCATCACTCCTGTGATGTCTCAAGGAGAATCTTTTTGTACTATTAATGGTCGCATTTGGAATGTAATTTTCTTTCTCTTGAAATGATGTGCCCATCCTTTGGATAGTTAGTTGATGGTTCTACGTCAATCTTTTGTGTACAGTTTTGTACCAATTATTCTAGTCTTGGGATAATGTTGCCATAGTCTTTAATATTAGAAGTCGGATCGCAGTTCGTTAATTTAGGCTATGAGATTGTTTTTGTAAGATGTCACAGATCTCCACAAATAGCGCTAAAGTTTGTGCGTCATCACTGGAAGATTATTGTTTTGTTTTACTGATGAAAATAATGACAAGCCGGTCGAACCTTCCGCAGGCGACCACCCATAGTGTCAAGACCGGAGTGGTGCCTAAGAGAGGTCAGACCATTGGGGCCCTAAATTTTTCTTCATTGACATATGGTAATTGCAGAGACTTACCCCATACGTCAATTCTCAGTCAAACCTATACCATAATTCTTAGCAGCCCCCAAAATATTTCAACTTCGAATTCAAGATCAAAATCGTTAATGGGTTGCCCTTGGTAATCTTACCCAATATGGCGAACGGAATAACTTATGGTCTTATTTAAGTTTGCCTTGTTTTCAATCTCGTACCCAGAGGTCTCAGGCTCTTTGGCCAGCGGTTAGTCGCCAGGAGAGACTCTGGGGACATCGAATTTTATTACCGCACGATTTCTGCGTTAAAACAATGGAAACTGTTACGGAACAGCCAATCAAAAAATTTGAATTTTTTTGATGTCCCAGAGTTTCTCATGGCGCCCACCCGCTGACCGAAAAGCCTGAGTACTCTGGGTATGAGATTGCATTGTGTTCAGAGATGCGATAATGTTACAGCCGCACATTATTATCTGTCAAGTAGTTGGTTAAAAGAAGTTGAAAAATAAGGAAATCCCAAACTTTCTGCTATAAAAGTGGTCTCGGTCACTTACGAGAGGTTCCGGCCATAGTGATTTGACTTGGAAAGTTTGTTTTTATAGAGGGGAAGTCCGTTTTTCCTCGATCGCGCGAGCACGTTTAGTTCAGTTGCACTACTTAAGTTAGCCCAACACTGACTACATGAACAATACATACCGCACTTTTCTGAGAGAGGTTAATGGACTAGAGATCCGTTTACTTCCGGACAAAACGATCAAATATTTGTACAACTCGTGTAATCGTTTTGTGGTGCCAAAACTCTTGGGTTCTAAATCAGAGTCTTCACAAGTTTGATTTAGATCAAACGGTTTCATGCGAGGCTTGGTTTGACGAACAAATTTGTCCCAGTTCGGCAGTTTATAAAAAAGGCTTGGCTGTGTAAAGGTCTGTTTAAAAGGAAAAATGTCGGGGGCGTTTGGAAAGGTCGTTCAACAATTCATGAATTCAGGCGTAAAGCAAACCGCGCCGTTTTTACATCATTGAAATGCAGCGGACGGTTGGTCTTAATTTATTATTTGAATTGTCCAAGATTGTCTCCAGGGTTTAAACATGATAAAAAAATATAAAGAAAGAAAAAAGGAGTGATTAAGGTTACTTCCATGTTTCGCGAGTGCCTTCAGGGAAATCTAGCGTACGCACGCTGCTTTCGATAAAACCACGGAAAACTATATATCACTGTAAAGCTGATAAATTGAATTTTGCGAAAATATCAATGTTTTTTTATTTTGTTGGATACATAAGCTCTCAAAGGCCTGCAAACTCAATACTAGCGACGTGTACTTAACTGAGTTACCCACTCTCACGTAAAGGCGCACAACCAAACAGACTGCACAATATCAATCAGGAGATAATAGGCTAACAAAGTGTGTCAGGCTTTTTCTTTATTCCTATTGGTTTGTGAGAAAACCCATCCGAAAGATGGACAATAGAAAATTTTTGTAGTCCCGTCAGATGTTAACACGTCACAGGAAAAATTTTTTGAATTTCGTAAAAGCCTGACACGCTTTGATGCATTAATATCTGATGACCATTTTGGCCAAATTTCGTTGAAATCTGGCAAATCCACATACCCTATTAATTCATTTGAAGATGGGGAATTCGCGCAAAAACAAAAGCCGTGTTTTCGGCCTTGAAACATTTTCCGAGTTTTCGCACCTCATTAAAATACTTGTCAACGCGCTCACGCCGCCGGCCAATCAAACACAAAGAAGCATTCCCTGGGGAGTTCTATAAGCATTTAGTGTTACTGTAATATTGTAAAGCGATTTCTTTAAGGCGCGAGAGAGCCACCGGCGAAACCAAAACAAAGAAGAAAACGGCAGATAGACGCAGAACATGAAACTGGTAGCCCCAGCGGAGTTGACACGAGGCACGCACTTCTCACCGCTAACGGTACACGAGGCTTCGCACCGAGGTTCGCTGCTTAATTTCAGCCGATCAACAACGGCGAAAGTGGCTGGATTGTCGCCGGCATGTTCGATTTCGGACTCCAAACTGATGTTCGACTCTCCACTATCCGATTTATCGTCCTCAAATTTCTCTGCTGCCGAGGCAGTTAAAGAAAATCTGACTGGTTGTACCAAGAACCCTTGTCGCTCTCCGCCAGCTGAAGTTTTTTGGCTTCGTCAAATGATTTTTCGACCTTCTTTGGGCCCGGTTTTTTCTTAACTGTCACCCAAGGCGACTTTTCTAGTTTCGCTTTTTTCATAACAACCTTTTACGCAATGCTTGAATCCAAAATGGAACGCTGTTTAACAGTAAAATTTTACATACAACGCCGTGACATGCGATGAACACGATGTAGACAAAAAATATGCAAATTTGCCAGTAATTCGAGATCGCGGGTAAATTTTGCCGCGTAATATCTCAACACAGTCCCGCATAAATTGGATTATGACACCTTCACTCGCTCACCGCTTTTCCTACAAAACTTTGTTTTTCAAATAGCTCGCGTTCTTTTTAAGATTTCTAACGGCTGTTTTCACGAAACTTTGCATCCCTTTCTTGTTTCAACAATTATCTAAATAAATTTATTTGAGAAAAATTCGACCTTCCTTCCCTATAAGTAACCTTAAGTAGGAGGTGATTTGTCAACACAAACAATACTGAAAGCAACAATGTCTGACGTAGTCTCGCGCGTCCCACGGCTCTAACATTCTACCTCTGCCAAAGGATTGACTCAGGTCTGGCTGCAGTATGGTGATCCTTGCGGAAACAGCTGAAGAGCCCACCAAGCTATGGGTCGTTCTCATGGCGAGTTGTTTAAAATACCGCTGCGACGTCCCGGCTTATATCCCGTTGAAGTGCCTTAAAAAAATTTTTTGAAAAATGGCGCCGTGAAGGTATTACACATTGAGCTGTATGAAGAGGTTTGTGATAAGTAGAGTGCAGTGAACATCAGTGGGTTTTTCTCAGGATTTGATCGATAAAACTATAGAGTCTACAAGTGGTCGCATTAGCCACATACGAGTTATGTTGCAGTACAGTTGATAGCTCATCTTCCATCACCGATCGCAGTTTTTAACTCGTGAATGCGCGCATGCGAAATGAAAGGGTTATTGTAATGTGGGGAAATGTTTCTCGCTCGGTCGTAGTTTATATTTATTTAATCGTCTTAATCGAAATTTAATCAAAATCATAAATTATTCATTAGTCTACGTTTAGGGCCTGTATACACCATCAGCCGCCATTACGGGACAAAAAACAAGGACGTAAAATCAACGCAACGAATAACTTATTCTTAAAAGAAAACAGCTAGCAGATGTGTTGTCTGCTTAATCCTTCCATTGACCGAAACTAAGGGGCAACTACCCTTTCAGGACGGATATTTTCCAACAGTTAGATAGCGCGGAACTGCTTGTTTCAGCAAATATCAAACGCTAACAAGACAACCTTTAAAGACGGTATCGAGGTCCTGCTAAACGAGAGAGAAAAAAGGAAGATTCACTTAAAAGGATCAGCATCTTGCGATTTGACTGTAGCTTATGTTACATTTCACAAAGGAAGGCAAAGATCCATGTCATCTCCA
This sequence comes from Pavona decussata, assembly GCF_977016875.1. Taxonomy (NCBI): domain Eukaryota; kingdom Metazoa; phylum Cnidaria; class Anthozoa; order Scleractinia; family Agariciidae; genus Pavona; species Pavona decussata. The sequence continues at coordinate 949,966 of NW_028145504.1, read as the reverse complement.
TCACTCCTGTGATGCGTCAAGGAGAATTTTTTTGTACTTTAAATGGTCATATTTTGAATGTAAACTGATTACTTTGTCCCACTGATCATGAATGCAGCCTTCCTTAGATAGCTCGTTGATGGTTCTACGTCATACTTTTGTTTACAGTTTTGAATCTTAATTCCGGGCTAAACGACCAAATATTTGTAATATATATATTTAGCCAAGCCTAAAAGCGGAGCTCCACAATTCCTTTTTGAGAGCATTTATATACATGCTACTCTGCTTACTGAATGAACGTAATAACGTTACAAATTCTTCATCCTCTCTTGAGTTATATGTATCTTAAGTACATATAAAGCAAACTTTTTATGCGTCAGCGGAAAATGTTTTGAACCATAAGCTGTTCTTGTTGATCGTGCGAGATCACGTTGCTGAATTCCGATGACGTTCGAGAGCATAAAACACTTGTGGATGAAAAAATTACGTTCTCTCTCAAATATTTCTCCTGTGGAAACTATTGATGCATTTGTGTAAAGTTGGAAATGCTTGCAATAAAGAAAATTTGGCTACCACGTAATGTTTCCACGTGTGCAATTTGGCCGCTCCGGATAAAAATAAAATATTTGTTTCAAAATTTATTACTTTGTAAATATTCCTCGTACAGAAATATTTATAGTCTCATAATAAACGTTACAAGAAAAGAAATAAAGGAAAATAATGTTTGGTTATGGCCTCGAAATATTTGAACGTTTACTTTAAAATATGCACTGCGAATGACGAGCACAACATGTTCAAAACAATTAATGACTCTGGGAATTGCGAACGAATTACACAAGTCCAGCACAAAATGTTCAAAACAATTCATAACTCTGTGAATATTTCTTTTACAGAAATAATTCTAGTCTCTAAGTAAACGTTAACAAAAGGAGAATACAGGAAAAATAATGTTTGGTTGTGGCCTGGAAAAATTTCAGTGAGCGCTTTAATTTAAATTAAGAGCGTGTTTACAAAACTTATGCGCTGCGAACGGCGAATGAATAAATAGAGAAGCCCAACATAAAATTTTCAAAACAATTCATAACTCTATGAATATTTCTCTTACGGAAATAATTCTAGTCTCTAAGTAGACGTTAACAAAAGGAGAATACAGGAAAAACAATGGTTCGTTGTGGCCTGAAACATTTCAGTGAGCGCTTTAATTTAAAATTAGAGCAGCGTGTTTACAAAACTTATGCGCTGCGAATGGCGAATAAATTAAAGGGAAGCCCAACACAAATTGTTCAAAACAATTCATAACTCTGTGAATATTTTCCTTACAGAAATAATTCTAGTCTCTAAGTAAACGTTAACAAAAGGAGAATACAGGAAAAATAATGTTTGGTTGTGGCCTGAAATATTTCAGTGAGCGCTTTAATTACGCGGGATGCCCTGAAGGGGCATACCGTGTCTAAAAACGGGTCGATTTCTTTTTTTTTTTTTCTTCCTCGTAGCTACAAATCTGTACATTAATTTATTCATTAAACTCTCCCCTCTCCTACTCGGGATGTATTGTTCTGATTGTCTTCAACAAAAGCAGGCCAATCAAAATCCTTTTTTGTCGCTTATATCGCGAGGGAGGGGAACCACTCACCCCTACCTGTGTGACGTCAAAGCATCATTTGATTTATTTATCAAATCCGGATTAAATTTGGCGCCATATTGTTAACAAGTTCTGGACTCAAGTGTGCCGTTTTCAAACGGAAATTTCACCATTTTGAAGCGGTAAATCGAAAGAATAACTTCTAAGAAGCACTCGACATCTAAGACGGTGGAAATTGGAGAGTTCCTGGCGAAGGAATCGTGCTTTCTTCGACAGTCTTTAATAGTCCACGATTACAGACAGAAAAGTGGTTATTGAGAAGCTTACGTTATCGCAATGGAATTTCACAAATTTCCGTAGCCTCCCACGCAGACGTTTTTAGGGGTTCGTCACGCGTTCCTGCCCTAAGAACGTCTGCGTGGGAGGCTAAAATTTCCGGTGATAGTCTGAGTTGCGTAACACAAAGGAAACAACGTAACGCGATCGTCGTGACTCAAACTATTCCATTAGCAAGGATTGTTTTATCAATCGGCGAAGCATACAGTTGAAATAAATGAATCAGCCTTAGCATCACGCGTAATGCCAGCATGGCAGGCATCTTGTTTAAATTTAGAGCGTGTTTACAAAACTTATGCGCTGCGAATGGCGAATGAATTAGACAAGCCCAACACAAACTGTTCAAAACAACACATAACTCTGTAAATGATTCTCCTACAGAAATAATTCAAGTCTATAAGTAAACGTTAACAAAAGGAGAATACAGAAAAAAATAATGTTTGGTTGTGGTCCGAAATATTTAAACGTTTACTGCGTGTTTACAAATGTGCCCTGCGAATAAATTACACAAGTCCAACACAAAACATAACTCTGTGAATAGTTCTGTGATTGTTCAAAATTAATTTATCCACAAATATTTGTCGTATGGCAACGATTTAAGTATTTGTGTATAATTTGAAGTATGTTAAATATGGAAAATTACCGACAGTTGCCTTCAAAAATGCATTTAATTTCTATGCGACTTGCGAGTTGCTTACTCACCCAGCTCACCACATGTTTGTTTTCAACTGACATTTCGCCTGTTTGTTCGTCGCTCTCGGGGTTCAAATTTTTTTCTTATTAGTCGCCTGCTTTCTCGACGTATGTAGTTTGACAACATATTCAACGGATACAAGAAATCAGTGTTCTTCAAAATTCTCGTTTGTTTTCTAAAAGAAGTATAAAGCCATCCCACTTCCCGCCGAAAAAACGCGGGTTGCCTCACAGGTTGAGTGTGACATTTCACCGATGGCTTACATAGACGAGCGGACGTACGTACGTACGTAAGTTCGCCGGACGGACAGTGACGTCATAACCAAAATTTTTCGCATACGTGGGTTTACTAAAATCTCTTATCAATGAGGCTCCGCGAGCCCGCCTCCGGCGTGCGGAGCTCCGCAACAACTCGTGAAATCATTTTGTGGTCTCAAAACTCTTGGCTGTTAAATCAGAGCCTTCTCAAGTTTGATCAAGATCAGACGATTTTAAGCCAGGCTTCGTTTGACGAACAAATTTGTCACCGTTCGGCGGCTTATATAAAAGGCTTGGGTTTAAACGGTTTCATTATTTGCTTTAACATGCGTTCAACGCTTTGTTGAACCAAATGTCGGGGGTGTTTGAAAAGATCGTTCAACCTAGTTTAAAAGTGTAAAACATGTTGAAAGCTTGTTGAATTCGTATTTAACTGACGGCTCACGATACACTTTATAAAATTTATAGTTGTTTGTCAACGGCTCAAACGGTTTTGAACGATTCCGGCGACTGATTAAATAGACACTGGTTAATGCATATTATTTTCCCTTCTGACTGCTACAAAACCGTGGTAAATCGTCGAAAATCGTTGATAGCAGCTTTTTTTTTTTTTATAGCAGCTTGTTAATCGTGGCAATGAAGACCTTCGCGTAAGAAAATCGTAGTAATTTCTTAATCAGTTAAAATGTTAAAAACAAAGTGTCCCAACCACTTCATCAAAGTCTTCATTGAACGACAATTAACAAATTGACGACTTATTCAGGGAAATTTGAATGTGTAGATGAAATGGCGCACGCGCAAAGTAGGAACATTGCACCTTGTGTCCAAGCTCGAGTCCCACTTAATGCTTTCTTTTTCTTTTTTTTTTTGTTTTTTAGTTTTTGTCAAGTCTTGTCAACAGCAGTTTTCATTCCCCACGCAGTATTTAAAGTTTCCGTCTATCTGAGTTTGTTTGCGTTAACGTTAAGTTAAGTTTTAAAAAGGCGATTGCAGTTTTCATCTTATGGAATATGATCTATAAAGCTACTGGTAACGTCAGTGTAAAGTTCAGGCAATCTTAGACGCTTTACGCGAACACTGGTTAATAAGGACAATGAACACTTTTCAGTGAACCGACCGACATGTTCTCATACAAAGTTAACCGCTCTTTATGAACACTGGTTTATACCTGCCCACTGTATAAACTGTCCAGTAATTCAGCCCATCTGGCTGAAGCGCAAAAGGGAATTGTCTGTCAAGAGAAAAGTAACAGACGGGATATTGTAAATTACGTTGTCAGTCGCGTTGGAAGCACTGATAGTGCGAGACTATTTGAATGAGCAAAAGGTTTTTTCAGTTTAAAGTCAAGTTAAACTTCAGACATTAAACAATGTTCTGTTGCTTTTAAATTGTATGCTTTAGTCTTTGCATCGATAAAACAATAAAAACATGTGTTTGTGATGCTTGTTCTGGGAGGCCGCGTTATAAGGACACTTTAGCATATCCCAGTAACCGGGTTTTTGAGTGTACAAACCATTTCGACAATCGCATTACTAAAAGAGATGAGCCGAAATTAAAATTTGGATAGCGTTGGTCCAAAAACTACCGACTATCGGAAATGAATGGTATAATCACTCATATTGAGATTAGGATTCTCCACAGGCTGAGTCAATGTTGGTGAGAATTTACCTTGATTCCGACTGAAGCCGATCATGATTAAACAAAGAAGCCAGGAAGAGAAATTAAGCCCTCTTATTTTCTATTGACTCCAGTTATAAAAAGAAAATATTTAGTTTAGCTCAGTCATAGCGTATTTTATTTTGACTTGTAAATATATCTAAGTTTTATTAAACTTATATTCGGACCCAGAAGTTACTAACATACAATCCGTCTTCTTAGGGGCACCCGTACCCAACGGTTCCTTTTTTGTCATACCTTTTCGGAAAGCATTACTAGCCTTAGAAACTCGGGTTTAGATTGTGAAGAAAAACTATCTTTTTCCTTAGAGAGCTGATCAGGTTTTCGTTGAAAATAAATATGCAAAGGTCAGTGAGCAAGTGGTTTTCCTCTTGGAGTTTCTCTACAGAAGTATTTACCAAGCCTTTGTACAACGGGGAGACGACGTTCTATAATAAATGTACAGAAGGAAGCGTTTTCTGGGACTTATAAAGGTTGCCGTTGCTTAAGGCGACTTAAGAAAGCCTCGCTTTGAAATTTAGGCGATTTTAAGTGACTAACGGGGATTTTGGGCGACTTAAAGTAATTTTGAAGACGTAAAGAAAATTTTTTTACGACGTGCAGCGCTTGTGTTTTTGACTTATTCATGTGAAAAATTTCTGAACCGTGGCCTGCTCCTTTCGAAGAAAGAATAAAAGTTCTTATCGCATTTGCATTTAAATAGTAAACCTATTTCAAAAGAGGAAGGAAGACAGACTTTACTGCCTACTGAATGAAGCTGCACTGATTAGCAAACAAAAGGGAAAAAACGTTAGGATCCAGAAGTTGAAAGTTTCGTGCATTGCCAGGTACAATGTACCTGAAGAAAAGTCAGTTAGCATGGACCCAAACGACACCGAAGCAGCTACCAACTCCTCCTACGAAGCTCCAGAATTTCCTGTGGGGAGTTATACGCTACATACTTTACTGCAGGGGATGTAAACGACACTATAGCTCTATGGATTATTATCGGTTTGATATCTCTTGCTTCCCCGACGATAGTACTTTTAAACGCATTAGTGATCATAGCTTTGAGGCTGAGAAAAGAGACGTCGTTCTTGATAATAAATGTACAGAAGGAAGCGTTTTCTGGGACTTATAAAGGTTGCCGTTCCTTAAGGCGACTTAAGGAAGCCTCGCTTTGAAATTTAAGCGATTTTAAGTGACTAAAGGTGATTTTGGGCGACTGAAAGTAATTTAAAAGACGTAATGAAAATTTTTTATGAGGTGCAGCGCTTGTGTTTTTGACTCATTGATGTGAAAAATTTCTGAACCGCGGCCTGCTCCTCTCGAAGAAAGAATAAAAGTTCTTATCGCATTTGCATTTATATAGCAAATCCACTTCAAAAAAGGACAGAAGCGAGACTTTACTGCCAACTGAATGAAGCCGCACTGATTAGCAAACAAAAGTGCCGGGAAAAAAGTGTTGGGATCCAGAAGTTAAAAGTTTGGTGCATTGCCAGGTACACTGTACCTGAAAAAAATTCAGTTAGCATGGACCCAAACGACACTGAAGCAGCTACCAACTCCTCCTACGAAGTTCCAAAATTTTCCTGTGGGGAGTTGTACGCTACATACGTTACTGTAAACGACACTATAGCTCTTTGGATTATTATCGGTGTGATATCTCTTGCTTCCCCGACGATAGTACTTTTGAACGCATTAGTAATCATAGCTTTGAGGGTAAGAAAAGAGCTGCAAAGACTTTCTTGTTTTCTTTTATTCAGCGTTGCTATCTCAGACCTTCTAATAGGTGCTGTATGCATGCCTTTATCTGCCATTGTTGACTCATTTGTTGCCCGCCAAACTCTATCAGAGAATGTTTGCGTGTTAGAATTTCTGACTGTACACTTAATGTATATTATTTCTTGGAGTTCTGGTCTCCATTTGACTTTCATTGCTTGGGAGAGGTATGTGGCGATACAAAAATGGAGAGAGTACAAGAGCATCGTTACTAAAAGCCGACTCAACAAATTCTCGATAATAGCTTGGGTGTCAGCCACATTTATGGTTCTTCCAGATATTATATTACTGACAGTGGTGAACGCGGACGATAGGCTCAACCTTGCCGCGGCGTGGAGTATCGTTGCTGCTATGTTGGCAGTTTGTGCCCTTGCAGTTATCGTTTATTTCTATGTCATGGTGTATCTTGGAATTCGGAAACGCAAGCAAAGTGAAATTAGCCAAGTCACTTCTCTAAAATCAGCCAAATTAGAGAAGAAAGTTGCCAAGATGACTGCCTCGGTGACAGCTGTCCTGATAATCTCCTTCCTTCCAGTAATAGTTGTGGCTGTGTTGGGTGGAGCTTTTCCAGGCCTTTCCAAAAGAACGGCTTACAGATTGGCGGAGATTCTGATGCAGTTCAACTCGATAGCCAATCCACTAATTTACTGCTATGGAGATCGCCGCTTTAAGAACGCTGTGTTGGAGCTCTTGAGATTCAGAATACCAGGAACAAACCAACCCGGGGCAGTCGCTGGTGTCCGATTTGTCAGCCGAAAGGGACGGTTTGGTTCAGTGGAAAATATTATGGAACTGCAAGAAAAAGTAAATCTCATGCATTTTAAAAGACGAGCATCCTGCGATCAAGCCGTGGCCTTAGACTTTTTTCAACTGAAGTTGCGGAATGAACTTCAGGGTTCCAATAGGCCCGTGTCGGCTCCGTCGCTCGCTGAACTGTCATCAGCTGCTGCCAAGAACGTTTCGCAACCTGCTCACTCACGCATCGTGGAGTGTACTGCAATGATCCATTCTGACAGAAAAGAACGAAAACAAGCGAGCAAAAGGAATCCTGGGAAGTTACACGAAGCTGTGAAGATGGTGGCTGTATGGAAGGAAGAGCAAAGGGTTCCGTTGACTGATTCGTGGGAAGATATCGATTTGCTGAAAAACGAGAGAGAAAAAAGGAACATTCACTTAAAAGTGGAGCTGCAACGAGAAGTAAATCTCATGCATTTTAAAAGACGAGCATCCTTTGACCAAGCCGTGGGCTTAGACTGTTTTCAACTGAGGTCGTGCAAAGCAGGTTTCAAGAGATCCATCTCGGCTCCGTCGCTTGCTAAACGGCCATTAGCTGGTGCTGGGAACGTTTCGCAGAGGGCTGGCTCACGCATCGTGGAGTGCACTGCAACTATCCATTCCGAAAGGGAAGGACGAAAAACAGCGAGCAAAACGAATCCTGGGGGAGATACTCGAAGGGCTGTGGAGAGGGTGTCGGTTGGGAAGGAAAAGCGAAAAGTTGTTGTGACTGATTCAAGGGAAGATATCGAGGTGCTGCAAAACGAGAGAGAAAAAGAGAAGATTCACTTAAAAAGATCAGCATCTTGCGATTAGACTGTGGCCTATGTTACATTTCACAAAGCCTTTGTAAGGTAAAGATTCAAGCCATCTTCATTACTGCTATGACGGCTTAAGGAGATTTTTTTGTACTTTTAATGGTCGCATTTTGAATGTAAACTGATTTCTTTCTCCTAAATGATGCGGCTATTCTTAGGTAGCTTGTTGATTGTTCTACGTCATACTTTTGTTTACGGTTTTGATTCTTAATTCCGGGCGAAACGATCAAATATTTGTACAACTCGTGTAATCGGTTGGTGGCACCCAAAACTATTGGCTTTTAAATCAGAGCCTTCTCAAGGTTGATCTAGATCAAACGGTTTCATGCCAGTCGTCGTTTGATGAACAAATTTGTCATCGTTCGGCGGTTTATAAAAAAAGGCTTGGGTGTTTAAAAGTCCGTTTAAACGATTTCATAATTTTCTTCCACATGCGTTCCACCCTTTGTTGAAACAAATGTCCGGTGTGTTTGAACAAGTCGTTCAACATTGCTGAAAGAAAGTGTAAAACATGTTTAAAACTTGTTGAATTCGTGTTTAACTGACTGCTTGTGATACATTTTATACAATTTGAGACAGTTGTTTGTGAACGGCATCAAACGGTTTTGAACGATTCCGCGGCGACTGATTAAATAGACACAGTGATTAATGCATATTATTTTCCCTTCTGACTGCTACAAAACTGTGGTAAATCGTAGAAAATCGTTGATAGCAGCTTGTAAATCGTGGCAAGTTCTTAATCAGTTAGGAAACAAAATGTCAATAACAAAGTGTCCCAACCACTGTTTCAAAGTCTTCATTGAACGACAACAAATTGACGACTTATTCAGGAAAATTTGAATGTGTAGATGAAATGGCGCACGCGCATTGTAGGATTATTGCGATTGTGCATATTACCTCAGGTTCGAGTCCACCTTAATGCCTTCTTTTCTTAGTTTTCTGTGTTCGTTTCTTAGTTTTTGTCAAGTCTTGTCAAAAGCAGTTTTCATTCCCGCGCAGGAGTTCAAAGTTTCCGTCTCAGATCTGAGTTTGTTTGCGTTAACGTTAAGTTAAGTTTCAAAAGTGTGATTGCAGTTTTCATCTTATGGAATATGATCTATAAAGCTTCTGGTAACGTCAGTGTAAAGTTCAGGCAATCTTGGACGCTTTACACAAACACTGGTTTATAAGGACAACGGACAGTTATCAGTGACCCTACCGACATGTTCTCATACAAAGTTAAACGCACTTTATGAACACCGGTTATCTTCGCATTGTACTGAACTGTCTAGTACGTAGCCCATCTGGCTGAAGCGCAAAATAGAAATGTCAGTGGAGCAAAGTAACACTGAGTCGGGCTATTGTAAATCAGTTACGTTGTCAGTCTCGTTTGAAGCACTGGGTGAACATTAATTTAAGTGCGAGACTATTTGAATGCGCGAAAGGTTTCTTTAGTTTAAAGTTAAGTTACAGTTTAGACATTAAACATCGTTCTGTTGCTTTTAAATTGTTTGCTTTAGTCTTTGTATCGATTAAACAATAAAAACATGTTTCTGTGATGTTTATTCTGGGAGGTCGCGTTATAATGACTCCGGGTTCTACTGTATAAACCATCAGTTTTGACAATCGCATTTAGTAAAAGAGGTGAGCCGAAATTAAAATTTGGACACGGTTCCTCCAAACACTACCTACTATCAGAAATGAAGAGTATAATCACTCACATTTAGACCAGAATTCTCCACAGGCTTAGTCAATGTTGGTGAGAATTTACCTTGACTTCGACTAAAGCCGATCATGATTAAACAAGGAAGCCAGGAAGAGAAATTAAGCCCTCTTATTTTCTTTTGACTCCAGTTATAAAAAGAGAATGTTTAGTTTAGCTCAGTCTTAGCATATTTTATTTTGACGTGTAAATATATCTAAGTTTTATTGAACTTATATTCCGACCTTACTAACATACACTCCGTCTCCTCAGGGGCACCCGTACCCAGCGGTTCCTTTTTTGTCATACCTTTTCGGAAAGCATTACTAGCCTTAGAAACTCGGGTTTAGATTGTGAAGAAAAACTATCTTTTTCCTTAGAGAGCTGATCAGGTTCTCGTTGACAATAAATATGCAAAGGTCAGTGAGCAAGTGGTTTTCCTCTTAGAGTTTCTCTACCGGAAGCATTTACCTCGCCTTTGTACAACGGGGAGATAGACGTCGTTCTATAATAAATGTACAGAAGGAAGCGTTTTTTGGGGCTTTTATAAGTCGCTGTAACTTTAAGCTGTGAAATTTAGGCGATTTAAGTGACTTTTGGTGATCTTGGGCAACTTTAGACAACGTAATGAGACTTTTATATAAAGTACAGTGCTTGTGTTTTTGACTCATTCATGTGAAAAATTTCTGAACCACGGACTGCTCCTTTTGATAAAAGAAAAGGACTTCTTACTACATTTGCATTAAAATAATAAACTCATTATAAAAAAGGAAGGAAGCCAGACTTTACTTTCCACTGAATGAAGCCGCAAACAAAAGGAAAAAACCATTGGGATCGAGAAGTTGAAAGTTTCTTGCATTGCCAGGTACCCTGAAACCCGAAGATAATTCAGTTAACATGGACCCAAACGACGCCGAAGCAGCCACGAACTCGTCCAGCAAAGCGCCAGAATCTTCCTGTGAGGAGTTGTACGCTACATACGTTACTGCAGGGGATGTAAACGACACTATAGCTCTCTGGATTGTTATTGGTTTGGTATGTCTTGCTTCTCCCACGATAGTTATTTTGAACGCATTAGTGATCATAGCTTTGAGACTAAGACAAGAGCTGCAAAGACTTTCTTATGTTCTTTTATTTAACATAGCCATCTTAGACTTTCTAGCAGGTGCTGTATGCATGCCTTTATCTGTCATTGTTGACTCATTTGTTGCCCGCCAAACTTTACCAGAGAATATTTGCGTGTTAGACTTTGTGACTGTATACTTAATGTATATTATTTCTTGGAGTTTTGTTCTTCATTTGACATAGATTGCTTGGGAGAGGTATGTGGCGATACAAAAATGCATGGAGTACAAGATCATCGTTAATAAAAGCCGACTCAACAAACTCGGGATAATAGCTTGGGTGTCAGCCACATTTCTGGTTTTTCGAGACATTATATTACTGACAGTGGTAAAAGAAGACGATAGGTTCGACTTTGCCCAGGCGTGGACTATGGTTAATGTTATTTTTGCATTTTGTGCACTGGCTCTTATCGTTTATTTCTATGTCATGGTGTATCTTGCAATTCGGAAACGCAAGCTAAGTGAAATTAGCCAAGTCACTTCTCTAATATCAGTCAAATTGGAGAAGAAAGTTGCCAGGATGACGGCCTTGGTGACAGCTGTCCTGATAATCTCCTTCCTTCCATTAATTTTTTCGGTTGTGTTAAGTAACGTTTTTCACGTCCTTCGCGTTAGATGGGCCTGGAGATTGCCGGAGATTCTGATACAGTTCAACTCGATAGCCAATCGACTAATTTACTGCTATGGAGATCGCCGCTTTAAGAACGCTGTGTTGGAGCTCTCGAGAATCGGAAAACCAGGAACAAGCCAACCCGCGGCAGTCTCAAGTGTCCGATTTGTCAGCCGAAAGGGACGGTTTGGTTCAGTGGAAAATGTTATGGAGCTGCAAGATAAAGGAAATCTCATGCATTTTCTAAAACGAGCATCTTGTGATCAATGCAAGCCGGGGTTTTAGAGGACTGCACTCGACTAAAGCGTTACAACGAAGGTTTCAACAGAGCAGTATCGGCTCCGTCGCTCGTTGAACTGTCATCAGCTGCTGTTGGGAACGTTTTGCAACCCGCTCACTCACCCACCGTGGAGGGCACTGCAATGATGCATTCTGAAATGGAAGGACAAAAAAAAGTGAGCAAAACGAATCCTGGGAAGTTGCCCAAAACTGTGAAGATGGTGGCGGTTGGGAAGGAAAAGCGAAAGTTTCTGTTGACTGACTCAAGGGAAGATATGAAGGTGGTGGAAAACGAGAGAGAAAAAAAGGAAGATTCACTTAAAAAGATCAGCATCTTGTGATTTGACTGTGGCTTACGTTACATTTCACAAAGTAAGGCAAAGATCCATGTCATCTCCATCACTCCTGTGATGCTTCAAGTATAGGTTTTTTCGTACTTTTAATGGTCGAATTTGGAATGTTAATTTCTTCCGCCTTTGATACCTCGTTGATAGTTTATGTCAACTTTTTTTTACACTTTTGTACTATTTTTTCCAGGCTTGGGATGACGTTGGTCTTCAGCTTAGTGGTCTTATCTTAGTTCATAAATTTTGGCTATGAAATAGGATTTGTAACATGTCACAGAAACAAAACAAAAACAAATACACTTTGGTGTTATAACATAGCGCGCGTGCATCCTAGTCTAATTCCTATTGGCGTCATCATGGTACATTTCTCAACATACGCACGGCCGTCCGTCCATTCGATGGCGTGTGCAAGTCAGATGGGGTAAGCATGCGCGCGCTATGTTATAAAAAACTTTTTACAGAGAGACAACACCATGAAAATGCATATTTATAAGAGCTTGTCGAAGTTTAATGAAACGTTTCGATTAAACCGATGTGAGAAACCACTTTCACCTTTTTTTTGTACAGAGAATGTTGTAATTAATCAGGAACAAAACCTGTTTTCCATGATGATCATTTACTTTATTTTCACTATGTTATAAAAGAATTGGTTGATGCTTTTAGCTGTGCGTATATTGAGTTATGGATGCACTTGGGAAGTTTGGAGAGCACTCAAGAAGCTAGAGTTGCTCTCGGCTACGCCTCGAGCAACTCTTACGCTTTCCTCGTGCTCTCCAAACTTCCGGCGTGCATCCATAACTCGATATACGCACGCTAAGCATGAACCAATTCTTAATTTTGCTTTAGAAACGAGGAAACTTATTATCTTTGTTAAGGATTCAAAATTTTTATTCAGCTTCAGTACAAGTCTAGTACATATACCGGCATATGGTTAAATTTCCTCTTGTTGGTCTTGGGTCTTTCTCCTCTTCCTTAAAAAAAGGAAAAACACAAAAACTATAAAAGTTTGTGCATCGTGGTATATGTGGCAAGACGAATTCACCAATGGAAGATTATTATTTTGTTTGTAATAATGAAACTAGGTAAAGATAGCTAAGAAACTTGGCCTAAAAAGTTGATTAATGTTCCGTTAAAGATTGCTATTTTGCCGCAACGCGCGTCACGCATCCTCGCGGGAAGCCAATTTTCCCCGCACGCGCGCGCGCACGTTTGGTTCAGTAAATTACAGTAAATGAGCGCAACACTAGCTACATCAACAATACATACCACACTTTTCACTGAGAGGTGAATGTTCTAAAGATCCGTTTAATCCCAGGCAAAACAATCAAATATTCGTATAAACTCGTGTTATCGCCGAAGTGGTCCCAAAACTCTTGGCTTTTAAGGAAATATGAGTGCTCCTATTAGGAATCGATCCTGAGACCTTCCAATTATACTAGTTCGGATGCTCTTCTGCTGAGCTACAGGAGACTTGTGGGAAGTAAGGCCTTCCCAAGTTTGATCTAGATCGAATGTTTTCATGCGAGGCTTCGTCTGACGAACAAATTTGTCACTACTTTAGATTCCTGACCCCTCTAATGCCATCGGTCATAAAGGCCAGTCCCTGGCCAGTGTGCTGGTGTATCAGGTGACGCAGTCCTCCTCTAGTTTAATACAGCGCAAGGCGTTGAACTTCTTGGCTGTTTTTAGCTCAAAGGCAAATTTCTAGCCACCTTTTGGAAAATCAGCTTATATATTAGCTTATATTTGAAGTAATTTGCTTTTAAGCATTTAAAAATGTTCTGATAGGTTGTAATTCTGTACATAGACTCCGTGGTTTAAGTTTCTCTTTTCGGTCTTGGAACTCAAATGACAGCCTTTTCTAATCTTGTACCCAGATCTATCACGGTCCGTCCCATTTCCAAACCTGCAGTGTGATCTGGGTACGACATTAGGCAGTCATGTTAAAAGTGCAAAACATTATGTTTCAAAGCAACAATGAACTGGGATGATGGCACGTTCTTTCTTCGCTATGCAATCTTTGCCGTTATTGCGGACAGATTTAGGACAGCTGCTTGCATATAATTCAGGCCCCAAGAAAAAGTTGATTTTTTTACCAGAATGTTTATACTTCAGGATGACTGCGTAGGTATAGGTCTACTATCAAAGTGAAACGGATTGTGCCTATTATACAGTGATAAAGAACTATTTACTTTTAATCCGAGATTTAGAAAAGTAGGTTGTTGAGTGCAAGTTTCATTTTTCATCACTCGCTGAATGTTTATTGCCTCGAGGATTTAGCTTAACCAAAACGTAAAATAAAGAGTCATCGTCAAGTCTTGTTGCTGCTTGTGTCGTTTCCGTTATTACTGGGGACTTAATTGCTAGAAAAATGCCCTTTCGGATGTGGGAACTTTGAAATACAACAAAAACAACAACAACTTTATTTCAGTATTCCCATCTCTTTTTATGGTATTAGCGATTTACAATAATCACAAAGAAATTGGTGCCAATATATATATATAGTAGGATTGAATTTGAGAAATACATTCAACTCGGGACACCCTCGGGACCAAGAATTACTGTCCTTAATAGCGAGAGTCCGTAATGAGCGGGAATTTATTACAGTACAAACGTCTGTAATTTATGTTTGCCGGGGATCTAGTTGTTGTCCGTGTTGTCGGGGTGTCCGTAATAGCGAGGTGTTCTGAAGGCGAGAGTTGACTGTATTTGCTAAAATTGAAGAGTAAATTTTGTTCCCTTTTTCATTGTTCGAAAAATAAAAGAAGCAGTTTGTCTGCTAATGTTAATAGGGATTAACAGTGCAGTACACTTCTTAAAAACTGAGTAAAATCTGAGCATTTTCTTTGAATTTATTAGATTGAGCTAGTGATTTTTCAGGTGTGCAAAAATGCATGTTTTTATGTGCCTGAGATAGGAAAATGGAAGGATTTCGCAAATATACAGTCCGACGTATTCCTGCGTCCCCATCTCCCCCCCCCCCCCCCCCACCCTCCCCACGATGACAAGTGCATTACACTCACGTGATTTTCATTATGAGCCGGAGCGGGACAATTAAAAGTTGTTTTCAAAACAGTGCGACAAAAATTGCACAAAAACTCGCGTGTAAAGTACGTGGCTATTATTTCTGTAAAGTTTTTTAAAAGCTTTTAAAAAGTGCTGAAACGACACCAGCGTATATGTATATGAAAGGCCAAGAATAGTTGTGTAAGTTTTTGTCAAAGTTACCATGCTTAGCTATGTAAAATGGAACCATTAAAAAGTGTCTTTGTCTTCGGAAGGCTGGGTGAGCCAGATTACACTTTTTTTTAGACAGTTCTGCTCAGCATTGTGAGTGTTTTGGTAATAACTGAAAACCAGACATGGTTTGGTTTGTTTTCAAGAATTCACTTGAAATCGTTTTCTTGTTGCAAAGAAGACGTATGGTGATGTTGGAGGCTAATGACTTAGTTTAGTGAGCCCGTATGAAGCCGCGTTTCTGCGTCGTTGCTGCCGCAACACAATAAGAATTACTTCAACACAGTGATACAAGAACTCAATAGGGAACATAAAGCTGACAGCAGGAAAGACAAGTCAGAGGCGAGTGCTCTGAACATTTTTCGAGGTTTTCAAAGACTACTTGTGTCTCCATTTTACGCTTTTTTATTAACCAGAAAAATCTTCCAAAACTTTTAGTTTAAAATTAAACCGAAATGAGACGAAACCAGCAAAATAATTGAGCTTTTAATCTTTATTTGTTAATTTTCATCCTAAAGCTTTACATTATAGAATATTCTGAGTTCTACATGTACAAACATTGTAATTTGAAGAGTGTACGTCAATACACTTTCTTGCAACTTACTTTTCAATCCATCAACCAATCAATCAATCAATCGATCGATCGATCGATCGATCAATCAATCAATCAATCAATCAGTCAGTCAGTCAGTCAGTCAGTCAGTCAGTCATGATCAGTCAGTCAGTCAGTCAGTCAGTCAGTCAGTCAGTCAGTCAGTCAGTCAGTCAGTCAATCAATCAATCAATCAATCAATCAATCAATCAATCAATCAATCAATCAACTTTATTTATCCACGTTAGTTGAGGCTGGAAAGCTTATTGGGCCGTACCAAAAAGAAAAAGATAAAAATACAAAACTACCATAATTATCATCATAAAATCAGTAACTAATTTACATACTACAATATTACAAGTAATTGAAATAGCATCCGGGTATTTACATCACAAGATCATAACAACATTCAAAATTTCCTGACCCTCGCCCTACCACTTGATCCATATCTCAGATGAGTACAAAATCTAATCATAAGTATACAAAATCTGTGTCCATGTGTTTTATGGTGGAAGGTGACTCGGCTGAAAAGTTCAGTTCTTTAAGATCTGATGATTGCCAAGCCTTCTTCGTGAAGGCCTTGATTCCTGTGCCATATGCAAGCGGTGAGAGGAGATTCCAATGACGGCACCTCGGTACGCGATCGAGTTTCATATAGTAACTATTAGAAAAAGGAATGGCTAAATTATTCGCATTTCTTAGATTATGTGTGATTGAGCGACTCTTTGTTATGAATTCCATGCATGGTGGTGCGAACTGAGAATTTATCTTAAATATAAGGGTGGTTAGTCTAACTTTATCTATATCAGAGAGCTTGGACCACTGGGCCAGCTGGCGAACATTCAGTTGAGAGTGTGTCCCTTGGTAGGTTATATATGAGTCTCGCGGCGTGACGGTGTAGTGCCTCCAGGGCTACAAAGCTCTGCTTGTTTGCACTCCCCCCCACCCCCCCCCCCCCCCCCAAAAAAAGAAAAAAATTGGTAAAATGACCTTATTATACAGATCCCGAACCATCGATCTGGGCAAGAAGCCACTTCGCTTCAGAAGAGATAACTTATTTACAAAGACTTTTTTGCGATCTGATAAGTGCTTGGTCCATGTGAGTTTGTCGTCTGCAGTAATCCCCAATAGTCTAGAGTGAGGCACCCAGTTGATAGCGCTGTCATTTAAGACCAAGCTTGGTAAGGGCCCAGTGAATTTCTTTCTCTTGAGGATCATTCCTTCGCATTTCTTGGGGTGAGGGATTAGATTTTTTAACCGTCTCTCACAAAGTTCGAGAGTTTCGCCTTCCATGCTTATGTCCAGGGTTGAACGCAGATATAACTATTACAGTTTTACGATTTTTCGTTAAGGGGGAACTTAACGTAAACGCCATTTTACCGCACTTGACATGGCTTTAATGGATATCTCGTTCACGTTTCAAGCAATCCAAAAACTCCATGTTCATCCCGTGAATCTATGTTGTGTTTTTCTTTCTTCTATCCCTTCTTAAAACCTCTTCAAATTTCATTCAAATTTAGGTTAAGTCCCCCCTTAAACGTTTGTGAGAATTACGAATTTCAAGTTTAATTCTCACTGGCTTACAAGTTTTCTGAACAGCTCTAAAGAAATTGAACAGTTTCCAAAGGTAACGATTTTTTGTTAGACGCTTGCAAGATTTACCAATCTTTTCGTCTTTTGTAACCAAGTAAATTACCTCGCTTATTTTTCCAACCCACGCGATGTTCTACTGAAACGTTTAATGTTCAAATACATTACAGGACATTTTCATTTGAATTTACCTTCTTCTTCTTCTTCTTCTTGGTCACCCTTATACTTATCAAACAAAAGGAAAAATGAAATAAATGCGGTGAACCCCGCGTCTACACAAACCAGAAAAACAGCCAAATTCTTTTCCACTTGATAAGCAAGAGCCAAAAGAAAAATCACTGGCAAATTTATGACAACGCGATAGAAGACACAGCTTATGTTAAACGACCTACTGACAGCTTGACCATTAAAGATATATAACACTGCATGAGCTACGTGTAAGCTGAAATAAAAACCGAGGAAGACGTCTGAGTATCCTGCGCGGGGATCCAAGTTTAGAGGGCCTCGAAGCCGAAGGTCCACGTTCTTTAAGTACAGAGCTCCGGGAAACTGGACGAAGCCTGCGACCACGATAGCAAATGAAGACCAGTGACTGGAAGGGAGGCGGAAAAGGAGGGTAAAGATCTCTTTGAAAAACAATCCAAGAGTAGCGCCTCGCTCCGTGAAGATCCATACCAGGAAAATGCCAACTGCCAGGGAATTGTCAACAACAGCAAAAAAGGCGATGTAACGTCTTGGGGCCACGCCTGCCTGGAAAGCTTTCCACAATGAGAGGTTTACAAGAACCAACCTTGTTAAAACGGTAATGTTGATATGACCATGTCCACGGACCTTATGAAGAGATCTTGATGCAACAACCAGTAGGAATCCTTCCACGGTGAGGGAAAGTCCGCCAAGCTGTATATAACCAGTGGTCCGACCTACCAGCTCGGCATTCCAAAAATGTCCCCATAGGGAGGGTGTGAGGAGCATGGATGAACCCACGAGAACGTAAACCAAAGATGACCATTGCGTGAAGCGTTCAGTTGGGGTCAGCGGCAAAGGACGATCGAAAGATAACATTGTCTTCAATAAAGCAGACAGCATTTTCTGAAAGGAATGATAAGTATTAATATGAATTCTCCAACAGGGAAGCTAAGGATAAAGGATTGCCAGGGTCTAGAATTACAAAAAGCGTTTGAAATCTACCAAACACTTATGAGCACTGAAAAATAAAAAAGTGAAACATTACTTTGAAAAGGAAATACCTTGCCATTTTCTAAACAAAAAAAAAAAAAGAATAAACGTGAAAGGACCATGTCAAGGTCTTTCGAGGAGCGAATTTTGGAAGTAATATATCAAACACGAGAAAGCGTGTTTCATCAGATATCCAAACACTGAGAAGTAGGTTGAAAAAACGAGGCGCAGCCGAGTTTTTGAAACGGCTTCAAGGTGTTTGGATATCTGATGAAACACGCTTTCGAGTGTTTGATATGGTTTCTCTAATGATCAATAATCCTTGGAGAAATTTAAAGCTAAAGTTGGCAAAATTTTATGGTAATTAGAAACAAATATCCAAACCACGGCCACAGTAGTGATTTTCTTTGTTTTCTCTTGATGAATTGTTAATCAGTTTGAGAACTAGGTGGACATCACGGTTTGTGAAATCCACGCACCAACGAATTTAGCTCCAGGACAGTTACAAATTGAGCGAATAGAAATAATCGCGAAAGAGTATAACGAAAACGAATTAAAAGCGAATTTAATTCTTAGCCTGGGTAATGTTTTCCTTCGTCACGAAGTCAGTAGATAAACAAGAGGCGTGGATACTTGTTCCAACAACCTCGTTCCCAGGTTTTTTTACACAGGGGAAAAGCCCTGAAAACGAGGTTAACTGAGTCCTAGTTCTTCTCGTTTTGCGAATCGATCCAAGATGGCGGCTAAACGCATGTTCGCCGCTCATGCTCGTGAAAAGTGAACTGATTTAACAAAAAAAATTAAGAAAGATAGAAAAGACTCCTTTACGAGAGCGGGCAAATTAATCCATTGTTTTAATTCATATTTTAAGTTTGCACTGAAGTCAAGTTTATTTTAAACAAAAGAATAACAAAACTGAGGAAAGAGATTCAAGAAACCATAGGGCTTAGCTAGCTATCGGTAATTTTATTTGAAATGGGGAGGGTGTGTTCGGGCATTATAACAAAGTAGCTTAAATAACTGCAAGGCTCATTTGACTGCGTAGAAAACTTATCACGACAGCGACATGATAGAGACCAAACCGAGAATAAAAAAAAATGCAACCGTGGACAGCTGTTTCAAGCAGGTTGACTCTCGTCAGCACGGTGTAGCACAACAAAAAGTAGAATAACCAACGTGAGTCAGTTGCCTACCCGGGTGTCTACCAAATGCACGTGGTAAGGATTCCGGATGGGCCTAAATACAGACGTTTGCCCACGTCATAGCGCGTGACTGCGAACAATGAGCAAAGCATCTGAAATATCATGTCGCGTGTCGCAATAAGCTAAGCCTGAGGAAAGGTAACACTTTCCTCAAAGAGTACATGGCCAAACCATGTGAAAAAAATACAGCATATCAGATCTAAAAAGATCTGCGGTCCAAAATAAAAGTAAAGAATAAAATGCAAGGAAACGCAAACGAAATTGCTGCAGGTATACGCATTATCAGCTTGAAACAGCTGTCCACGGTTGCATTTTTTGATTATCGGTTTGGTCTCTATCTTGTCGCTGTCGTGTTAGTTTTCTACGCAGTCAGATCAGCCTTGCAGTTATTTGAACTACTTATATTTTTGGCTGATTAGATCTTTCACAGATCCTGCGTATACCTGCAGCATTTCGTTTGCGGTTCCTTGTATTTTATTCTTTATTGTCACAAACCAGTCACTGTGTTTAGAAGGACCAAAGAATCTAATCAGCAGCAAATTGACAACAAATAATCTATAAAAAGAGTCAGGAAAATATATTAAAAGTTTATACCAAGCTCCACCTCTTGCTCTTGCTTAAAATAGACAACCCTTATAATGGTAGGCTTCTTTTCTACTAATGTTTCCTTGGCAACGGCATTGGCAAGGAGAAAACTGTCTTAGAAATGTTCACCGTACTTGAGCTGAAGGCTGTCCCCCCAAGAGCGAGAATTTCTTAATCAAACGAAAATGGCTAACATGAAGGGCACTTTCAAACACGTCCGGCCATTTCGAGTTATAAGTTGACATCTCGCAAAATAAGTCGAGATCTCAAGTTATATGATGAGATAAAAGGATCTCGGAGGAATTCGATTTAGGTTAAAAATTAAGAAGGCATCACTGATAACCCTCCCAAAACACTGTAGGTTTGTATTGTTTACTGGGCTGATTGCGTCAGCAATACGATGCATGCTAATTTAGCATTTATAGTAAATGTAATAAACTAGCCATGCCATGCGCGCCAGGGCACTCGCTGCACGAAATCAGGCTTTGAACTGCGAATCTCAAAAATAATTTTTAGTACCAAGAGCCTCTTAATCCGATGGAAAATATTCCTCTGGAATTAAACCAATATCCCACCGCCTGGAACTGACACGCTTGATATTCGTGAATTAATTAAATACTGTCTGTCTCCGCATTTGGTTGAGTTTTGTTTGTATCATTGCGGGGAAAGTAAATAAAACCTAAACGAATTTACAAGTTTATCCAGAAAGTTTCGAGTCTTGAAAGAATGTATATCGAACTTGGGCACCGGCAAAACATCAGCCCCCATCTTTTGGTTATTCTTCACCTAAACCTTTTTGAACAAAACAATACAGCTGACTCTGTCGAGACTCTCAGCGAAGAAGGCTGACACGTTCTGTTTTTGTGCATTGGTATAAAAGGCAAAACAAACAAAAGAACACGGACACTATTCCTTAAAAAACGAAAAAAATACGATGTGAAATCACTTGTGCACCTGCGGTGCACCCGAAGCCAGCTCACCAGCAACATCATAGCTCTGCTCGAAGTAAACTCAGGAGGAAAGATGCGTAGATAGCGAGGAAGCTGAAATTTATGCCGTTCTACTTTTACTGCGCAAACCCAAATCCTGAATGTTGCAATTTTAAAAATTTCGAGGGGAACTTGCTATTATGTGCAGATTAAAGAAAGGTGTCCGTTTACCTTTATAAGTTGGACGTGTTTTCGTCGCGGCTTCCTTTACAAACTGCTACCTAAAACTCCAAATGCAAATGTATGTAAATGATAAGTGCATGGAGTGTTGCATATGCGTATTAATTCAGTACCATCGCAGCCGTTCTGTGTCTCTTCATGCAAAGCTTCTCACCACGTTGCATTGCGTTACGTTGCGTGACGAGACACAGAACGGCTGCGAGGGAGACTAGTATTGTCGCTGCTCTCTTTAAAATGTTTTAATTTTTTTTTCAGGCTTTCTCAGTTTCGCAAACTGTTTAAGTTGCGTAAATAACTGCGAGGGTCTTTCTTCTATTTAATCTTTCACCCGCAGTTCGTATGTTTCATATATTCACAAATGATTAATTCGTTTTAATTGTGTACCTGCAGCCGCCACTGTTTTTAGGGTTGGGGGTATTGTGCTGTTGTTTGTTCTATTGTTTTCTAAAATGGTTGCAAACCGGCTATCACGTGAGAGCTAATGGACATATCGCTCCACGAGCCCGTTCGTTCCCAGATCCCTAATGGTACTTTACTTGGAGTAGAAGTTTACGAGAGCTGGGCCGGAGTCAATAATAATAGTAATAATAATCAGTAATATATACATTTTTTATTTTTTTTTAATAAATTCTTCACCAATTCACAAATAATAATATATGACCAATTCACATTCCACCATCGCAGACTAAAATTTTGATGAATTTACAAGCTCACGCCATCATTGACTTTCTAAAATTAGTGGACACACGCTTGGTGAGCGTTTAATATGACCAATTTGCATTCCACTATTCATAGACTAAAATTTTGATGAAATAAAATAATAATAATAATAATAATAATAATAATAATAATAATAATAATAATAATAATGATGATGATGATGATGATGATGATGATGATGATAATAATAATAATAATAACAATTAAAAATAATAATCTCTTTATTAAAATATTCCAAGTAAAACGTTATTTACAGGTTAAAAGTAGCTATTAAAACTTATTTACAAATTCTTTTTCGATAAAAAAGACTATTAAAAAAAAAATCTCATTAAGTTGCAACAATATTATTCGTTCATTGATCTTTACCCAAAAAACAACCCCATCAAACTATATCGTAAAAAAAAAAAGAAACAAGAAAAAGTATGTATAAAAATCATAGGACCTAGATTTTGGCGAGGCATCTATCTAATTCAAGGTCCTCTTCTCGAACATTGCTTCCAATTGCTCTTCTAACTGTTCTTGACCCTCTAAGACAGAGTAAAGCCGACCTAAGGATGGCAAAGGATACTTTAGAACGTATCCAAGAGACAGTGGTGGCATAGTTCTCTCCTTTCTTCGCTGCGACTAGCTCTGCCAGCCTGTCATGGTATCTCTTGCACTCCTCTCCCATGCCGCCTGTTGTTGTAAAGACTAATGGTGTAAATGTTCCCTGTTCCACGCCCATCACTCTTTGCGTATACAATCTCTTCTTGTCGTTCTCGTGCTGCTTGTATATCTGCTTGAGGTCCAGGTCTCTATAAGAAACAGCGTTGGGGTAACATACCCGTACATCAAAGAACGCTGACCTTTGTCTTTCCCAAAAACCTCTGGCATGGATGTCTAGGCGAGCGTCGGGAGCTCTGTTAGCTCCGCTTGGAAGCGACTCTCCCGTGAGTTCCTGGAGGACGGGCTCAATCTCGACATCATTGCAGACCATGCTGAGCATGTCTGCCTCAAGATCTCTTCGCTCATTATGGCGCTGTATTATGAAGCCGCCACGCCTGCAGACCATGGCATGATCAACATTAAAGACATCGCCACACACGCAAATAGATGGCTTGTCGGCAATTTCCCAGTCATATCTGAGCTTTAGAGCGTCTCGAAACTCGCCCTTGTTCAGACTGAAGCCCATCTCATCGATCGGTATGACTGTCAGCCGGTTAGATGCACCTTTTTCAGAAGCGAGTTCAACAGCGCGTTGTGTCTTGGGAGTAAGAGAGTTCTTGATGTCATTCAGTCTTGTTCGAGGCATTTCGTTTTTCTCTCTTCGCACACTCTGCTGTGGTGAACTAACAATGGCATCATCTGGTGTTTTATGGGCTTGTGAAACAATTTTCTTGACTGGTGGCGCTGTGGTCTTCATTGACGCTTGGTACTGTAAATCTGCGTCCTGGCTTGGATTTATAATTCCAAGCCCACCCAGTCTAACTGGCAAAATAACAATGATAATAATAATAATAATAATAATAATAATAATAATAATAATAATAATAATAATAATAATAATAATAATAATAATAATAATAAGCCCAGACTTTGTATTTGGCAAGGCATAACAACGCTCTTAAGATTTTGTTTTTTCAAGTGATCAGGGCACTGGACCTAGTTACATCAGAGGTTCCATGGTTTTCGAAGACCCAGCCTAGGCCGACGTACGAGAATGAGAGGGCGATAGCATATTGGGACATTCCCCTGTATGCAGATAACACGAACGTAAAGGCGAATAGGATCGACGCCACCATCGTGGACAAGGAGAATAAGAAAGTATCGGTGATAGAGATGAGCTGCCCTTGGGTTGAAAACAGGGAGGAGAAAGATGCCGAGAAGACAACAAAGTACGGGCCATTAATTACGCTGGGAGCTCGAGCAGAGATATCCTGAATATCGTGTGAGACAGTTCAATATTATTGTGGATGTACTCGGAGGTTACTCAAGAGGAGGAAGGCACTTAAAGAGCTAGTGGGAGATAAAAGCGACACAATAGCTCTGCAGATACAGAAATCAGTTATCACAAGCTCACTTAACATTGCCAGGCGCTTTAAGCTTTTGAAAGAATGGACATTAGGCGTTTTATTATACTTTTATTTTTATTTATTTTTTTGAGTGTTTTCATCGCGATGAACAGAACTTTTAGTATTTAGATTGAGGATTTTATGGATGGTAAACAGTTTTAGAATTTAATTACTAGGATTTTTATGATTAGAAGTTCGGAGTTTAATTGTATGGACTTTGGTCGTTACATTGATTGGCTACGGCTGGCCGCCCAATCATTGTTTAGGTAATCTGGGCATCCAGACTTTTTTACTGCCATTTTATAAAAGTAATAATAAACGTCAGCACTCGAATCTCTTTACAGTGGCCAATTCACATTTAGTTATTAACTCCGTCGATAAAAAGTTCAAAAACAAATCTATCATCGTCATTTAACAATGTTTCGGACTCGTTTCTGGTATGAGCGTTGAACTGAAGAGGGTCCATATTGTCATGAGCTAACAGTGTAAAATGACGCTTCGTTAAACCCAGCCCTGGAATGACAAACCAAGGTTCTGAATCCTCAATAGTCATAAATACTCTTGGCTAAGCAGTAAAATACAGTCCTTGATTGAAGTTACCTGGATGCAAAATATCATGTATTGAAGACACTACGTTGTTGTTACTCTAGAGATAAGATACAGAAATAAAAAGGAAGACGCTTAATTCGGCAGCCACTCCGTCTTGATGATGAATGCTACAATGTAACAACAACAAAAAAAACAAAGTAACAAAAACATATAACCTGGCATGTTTGATTTGAAGTGGGATGGGGGGGGGGGGGGGTGGGGGGAGGAAGACTATCTTCTGATACAAAAAAAAAGAGCTATTGCTGGGTATTTTCAGTTGTGATACTCTGTTTTGCAGTGTTATCACATGCATGTAAATAGTACCAGCCCTTAACCGGGTGGCTTAGAGAACAAGAACAGGGTCATGCTGCACGCTTAGCATGTGACGCGATTTGGCGGGAACAAAGTTATGCTGCACGTACACTGCATGTGCACGTGATTTGGCGGGAACAAAGTCTAGTCATGCTGTGCGCTCACTGCATGTGATGTGATCTGGCGGGAACAGGGTCATGCTTTTCATTCGGCTAATTACGCGGGATGCCCTAAGGGGCATACCGTGTCTAAAAACGGGCTCCGTATCTTTTTTTCATGGTAGCCACAAATCTGCACATTAATTACGCGGGATGCCCTGAAGGGGCATACCGTGTCTAAAAACGGGTTGATTTTTTTTTTCTTCCTCATAACCACAAATGTGCACATTCATTTATTCATTAAACTCTCCCCTCTCCTACTCGGGATGTATTGTTCTGATTGTCTTCAACAACAGCAGGCCAATCAAAATCCATTCTTGTCGCTTATATCGCAAGGGAGGGGACCCACTCACCCCTACCTGTGTGACGTCAACACATCAATTGATATATTTATTAAAAACGGATTAAATTTGTGGCGCCATATTGTTAACATGTTGTGGACTCAAGTGTGCCGTTTACAAAAGAAAATTGCACCATTTTGAAGCGGTAAATCGAAAGAATAACTTCTAAGAAGCACTCGACATCTAAAACGGTGGAAATTGGAGAGGTCCTGGCGAAGGAATCGTGCTCTCTTTGACAGTCTCAGACCACGATTGCAGACAGAAAAGAGGTCATTGAGAAGCTTACGTTATCGCAATGGAATTCGCACAATTTCCCTTGAAATCCTGAGTAGCGTAACACAGGGGAAACAACGTAACGCGATCTTCGTGACTCAAACTATTCCATTAGCAAGGATTGTTTTATAAATCTGCGAAACATACAGTTAGAATAAATGAATCAGCCACAGCATCACGCGTAATGCCAGTATAGTAGGCATCTTGTTTATTCATTTAACTCTGCCCTCTCCTACTAGGGATGTATTGTTCTGATTGTCTTCAACAAAAGCAGGCCAATCAAAATCCATTGTTATCGCGTCTATCGCAAGGGAGGGGACCCACTCACCCCTACTTGTGTGACGTCAAAGCATCATTTGATTTATTCATTAATCTCAGATTAAATTTGTGTTGCCATATTGTTAACATGTTGTGGACTCAATGTGCCGTTTTCAAACTGAAAATTAAACATTTTGAAGCGGTAAGTCGAAAGAGTAACTTCTAACAAGCACTCGACATCTAAAACGGCGGAAATTGGAGAGTTCCTGGCGAAGGAATCGTGCTTTCTTTGACAGTCTTAGACCACGATGGGAGAATGAATAGAGGTCATTGAGCAGCTTACGTTATCGTAATGGAATTACCGAAATTTCCGGTGAAACCCTATGTAACGTAACACAAGGGAAACAACGTAACGCGATCTTCGTGACTCAAACTTTTCATATTAGCAAGGATAGTTTTATAAATCTGCGAAGCATACAGTTGGAATAAATGCATCAGCTACAGCATCACGCGTTTATGCCAGTATAGGCATCTTGTTTATTTCCACGTTACCATGCACCCACCAATGGCGTAGCTCCACTGCTTACTATGTAAACAAAAACAACCCACAATTCTTTGATTGGCCGTTTCTATACTAGAGGACGCATTATCCGTCTGGACGAACTTAGGCAAACATTTGTTGTTCGTCTGGTCATTCGTCTCTAGTATGAAGACGAGCACAAGACGCATTATCCGTCTGGACGAGCTATTTTCAGTTGTGCGACATTCAAGACGAACAATGGAAGATAATTCGTCCAGACGGATAATGCGTCCTCTCGTATAAAACGACCAATTCTCTCTGACGAAGGGCTAACGCTAGAAACATCAGCATTCGAATCTATTTAATTTTACGGTGGTCAAGTTACCTTTGGTTATCAACTCTGTGGATAAACCAAACATTCATTTCTACTCCCCACTGACGCAGCACCACAGTTTCCTCAGAAACTAACCCACAGTTGACAAGGAGTTGGCAAAGGTAAAATGGAACAGGAAAATTGACATAACTTTTAATTTTTATTTCCTCGATAAAATAATATGTAAATGTATCTACAACAGCCGAAATTTTTTTTAACAAATACGAAAATAAACGCGTGAAGCTTCAAGCACGCCGAAGGAAGTCTGCCTCCTTATAAATATTAATTGCTGCACATTCTTAAATTTTAAACGGCTCTTGCTGTATAGCTGGACGATTTTACATTTTAGAACAATAATAATAATAATAATAATTATAATAATAATAGTAATAATAATAATAATAATAATAATAATAATAATAATAATAATAATAATAATAATAATGATGATGATGATGATGATGCTTAAACTTAGGTTAAACAGCTAAAAACTTAGAATTGAATTTGGAGTCTTAATTAAGGATAGGTTTCGTCAATTTTACGGTGTTTAAATAAAGTTATCCAATCCAATGTTTCCCATCAGGTGCGTTCCGACGCCATAGCATCTGTAGTAACAAGCCACTGGTCATCAAACAACAGTGTACTATTGCTCGGAGAGAAGCAAAAAGCAAGCCAAGGGGACGTTCTCCCCGCACGTACTGACTTATTTGGGTGAAAATCGGTCTTGTTAACAAAAACCCTGAAGCACTGCCACGCTATAAATCGCGCCCATTTTTCGACCGTTCACTCGTCTTTGTCAAATTGGCAGCATAGGTACGTAGGTATACATCTGCCTTAAAAGTTTAACGGGAAAATTTCCGTTAGCTGCGTGGCACTTGTACTTATAAAAAGGGAAAGGTAAAATATAGTTCTCGAAGACGAGTGTTCAGTGCCAATGTGTAGAAATTATTCCAGACGTTTCGGGCTTAGCCCTTCATCAGTAAATCTTTTTCCACTGATGAAGGGCTAAGCCCGAAACGTCTGGAATAATTTCTACACATTGGCACTGAACACTCGTCTTCGAGAACTATATTTTACCTTTCCCTTTTTATACATCTACCTTTACCGTCCTAATGACCTGATCCTAATCAGGAAGTAACAAATTGTTTCCTTCTCTGTTCAAACTAGCTCGCTTTGACGTATACAAATGGCATCTCTTACCCCTATGTAAACCAGTGGCTGTTCTTGTCCCAACATAGCCGTGTGTCTAAGTCGACAAACTGGTTTTCGCGTCACGTCAAAAAAATTTAAGTCAATTCTAAATTTCTATCTCCAAGACATAATTTTGACCGCGTTTGATATCTAAAAATATGTTCACTAACGTCCAAAAGAAGCCTTACCTGTTACCAGTGTTTTTTAACAACCAAATATAAATAAAACCTTACATAAGAAATATTTGAAATCCAATCGATAAAACGAAAAGCAAGATTTGTTTTATACATTTTAAGGTAACTATAATAATTTAAGAATTTGTAATTTCACAAAGCTAACTTGTCTGAACTGATGTGATGACCAACACATTTCTGATCAACAGCTAACATCATAAACTATTTTCGTTTTCTCACTTTTAAAAAACCGCCACAACAGACCTGTGTTCAATAACTAGTACAGTCCCCTGAGCTATGTGGGAGCTAGTTTGTAGTACTCTCCTAATGAGAATCAAAATAGTCCAAATCACACAGAGTAGATAGATTTTTAGGGAGGAGTAAAGCGGATTCTAATAGGGGCTTTATCCCCAAATTATTAGAGATTTAAAATCAAGTTTACGGCAAACGGCAGGAATGCGACACATGACTAAGTTCATCCTTTATTTGCCGTTCGCTGTTTTCATTTGGTGAGAAAAATTGAGTAGTTTTGCGTTAGCATGAAAGGCCAGAATAATTTAGCGCTGTTCTCATCTATGCACTCATTTTTTCCAGTGAGACATAAACGCGAATCTCACGTTTGCCGAAAACGCATTTCTAAATCTCTCTGTCATCAAGAACACCCGAAAGGAGTTAATTTGACACATCCATGGAATTTACAGTTTGTTTTTGCCGGCAGCCATTGGATCAATTCGAACTACTTTACTTTTGGTGAAGTGGGATAGCGAAAAATGTCTCCATGAAAATTGTTTCCATGAGTATACGCTTTGCCGAGTTTTCTTTCAACAGTTGGCAACATATTTCTTGGCTTAATTTGCTGCGCTCAATGTTTTTTCGTTTGCTGGAATTTTTAATGGTACTTTCCGTCAAGGATTTCGCGCACCATTTTTTTGCAATTATTTAACCTGAGTGAACCTAAAATGGAGTGTAGCACTAACTACTCAGCCTTTTGTATGATGCTAGCGTTATTAGGGAATCCCGTCTACTTTGGGCAGAGTTTTAAATGAACTTTTGGTCCTCTACAAGTGCACCCTATCATCAAAGAATTCTTTATTTCACTTGGGAGTTCCAGAAAGGAAGGAAAAAAACCCTCTGTTGATGTTGGTTCGTACACTATATCCCTTTTTTGTTACGGCAGCTTGCATTCCAGGGCCCAGTTGTTCAAAGCCCAATTAAACACTAATCCTGGATACGTGAACTTTGATTCCTGTTTAATTATTAATCATTCAATAAAGATTCTTTGAAAAGAATTGTTTTGTCCCTCAGTTTTGCCTTTGACTTTTCTTTACCATTAGCTTGAAATTAGCCTTAGACCGGAAAACATTTTTAACGAGCAAAAAGAAAACCTCGGTTAACTTTTAATAGCGGATTAGCGTTAATCGGCTTTCAGGGCCCTGTAATGTAAGCCTGGGGAACCCGTGATCAACCTTAGAACATAGGAATATTCGTTACTTGACAATTCTACAAGTCTAAACTCTACCCAAGGGACATAGGCACGACTTAGAGCCTCCGGTACCAGTTAAGATACGAAGAAGTAATGATATCTACTCAACAAGTTCACTATTTTGTTACTCATTCAAGACCAAGCTGTTGATAAATGTAAGCTATGGTATCCTCTGAGGCGTCGACAAGAAACTGGCACTTCATGTATGTCTCCACGAATTCATCCGAGCCACAACTTCTTTGCATTTGGTTTCGCGCTATCATCGCTACTGTATGCGCACGCTCGGTTTCTAGCCAATCACCGATCGCGTTATCGATGTTGTCATCCTCAAGCTCCCTTGGTCCCCATAGCAACACTTGTAGCATTTGTAGAGCTTCCCCGGCGGACAAACGCTCTTGAGGATACCTTCGCAACAACTGACGCGCTATTGTCCCAAGTCCCTTGGAAAATTGCGACTTTACAGGAATCGGTGGTAGATCAGTCTGGTCGAAATCCTGTTGTACAAGAAGCCGATTAACAGCGAAAGGGTTTGGCCTGTGAAGAAACTCATACACTAAGCAACCAGCCGCAAATGTGTCGCACTCCTCATAGTTCAAAAGATCAGCTTCTTCCGGCGAATTCAGTATTTCCGGTGGAAGGTGTTCCCAGTTCCCGCCAAGATCATTGGACGCGCCCTTGCTTATAATGAAAGGACTGGGGCGAGCACTTTTGGCTTGTTGCAGCGCATATTGAAAATTGGCGACTATCAAGAGCCCGCAGTCCAACAAGGAAAGATTTTCCGCTTTTAAATCGCGATGCACGACGGCCTCTTTGTGTAAGTGATCTATTGCGCTCAAAAGCTGAAGCATTAGGAGGCAAATTTTTTTCTCGTAGGTTTCAGGGTCGTTTTCATGCTCTTGTTTGCTTCTCTTAAGAAAATCCGCCACCGTTTCACAAGGAATATGATCGGTGATGCTGACTGTTGTTTCATATGAATCGCAGTCGGCTTGTCCTATGACGTCACCCGGGACGATATCATTAAAGTGTGTCAGCACGCGCGAAATGTTCACGTGATGTGGCAGAGCCTCGCAAATGCGCATGTCATGTTTGTAAGATGAGTGTTCCTTCGCATGGCACGAAGCGGGCGTCGGGTATTCCACCTGTCAAAACAAGAGCAAGAGATTGACAACAAATGACAGAAAGTAAGTCGCCCCCAAACTCACGCCATGCTATGCATTCTATGCTGAGTAACGACCGTCATGTTTGGACTTTCTCGATCCTGAGAGGAGGAGTTTGCTGAAGAAGCTTCTCCTCTCTCGTAACTTACTGTCGCTTTACAAGGTACTGCTTTTCCATACAGCTCTCGCATGAAACCTGTTCATATCTTGACAATGAAATCGTCAACTCAAGTTCTACTTGTTTTTTTAACAAATCTCTTTAAGACTAAAATTATAAATGACTATGAATAATATTAAATCCTCTTGGTTTACTTTGCTATCGACTTTACGCCATGTGTTCGGGAACTTACGCAACGACGACGGCGATGGTAACGACAACGCCACAAAAACAATCGCTCTGCACGTGCGTTTTCAATTTTGGTACATTTCTTTGCCGTCCACTGCAAAACAACAACGTGAAATGACCAAATTCAAGGTTTTGTGGAGAACGTGAGCAGACGACGCTGAATTTTTTTTCTCTTTCTTAACTCGAACGCCACGCCTAGCAATTTGGTTCAAAGGTAGTTCGCTGTTTTCCTACAAGTTAGATGGGATGAAATAATCGCGAACTAGCACAAATAAAATGAAGTTATATTTTCAAGTGACCTTTTTGTTGGCGTTTCCCCGTCGCTGCTTAAGTTCCTTACTAAACAAACACAATACTAACCTTAGCAAGCAATTTCTTGTTCCCCTCCCAAAGTATGGCACATTTGACGGGAAGAAGAACAGCCCCAGGGCATCTGACGGCTAACACATCTCCACACACCTCATAATCAGACCAGCGAGTGTCTGACAAGTCCAGGCTATCCTCAGGCAGAAGCTCGTCCCTCCACGAGAGAAACATTTCTTCCAAAGTCTGCAGTTGCAGCTTTAAAATCTTGTTGTAACGCTTCTCAAGAACGTTTCCGCTCGACAAACTTCTATTACGCACGACGGCGGGTTTCTTCTTCTCCAGCACTCGGCTTTCAAAACTATGTGAACGTTCCCGAGTGGAATGCAAAGACGGTTTGGTATTGGGAGGTCTCGAGGGAAGTTTAGGACGGGATTTAGAATCGCCCTTATCTCCTGACCCATTAATTAGAGTAGGGGACACCACTCGCACAGGGCGGCTCGGGGGATCTGGTTTGTCCCCCGGAGATTTGTTCGAGACATCCGAGTTCTCACACTGGAAGCGAACTTGCCGAGATCGTGGGATCGCTGGTAGCGGACCAAGCTTTTCTTGCTCGACTCTTGACAGTGCCTCTGCGAGGATTTCGGCATCGTTCAAATTTGCCAACGCCGTCTCCACCTTCAGCGTTAGTTCGTCTTCATTTGGTTGCAGGTATGTCGGTTCTTCATCTCGACGCCTCGCAGCTCCATCGGGAGGCAGCTCGTTGTGTTGCAATGGCTTCACAAGTTTAGTTGCACGAGGAGGCTTCTTTGGCCGCTCCAAGGTATCCCCGCCTTTGGATAAGGGGAAGTTCTGGTAGCCGATACCCGGCTTGGTCTGCATGATAGGGGGTGATGCCCCAATGGACCTTTCCTCGGGAGGAAGTGCATCCACTGGTTCAGCATAACCAGGCGACATAGGCCGACTTGGAGTTGATGTTTCTGACACAACAACAGGGGTTGCCTCGGCTTCTTCCGTCTTCTCTGCTTCCACTGCACTGTTCTCTTCTTCAGCAGACTTCACCTCTGGTACAGTTTCGCACCATACCGTCTCTTTTGGAGTAAAAACTCCCGGCACATCTTCATTCAAGACTATTGGCGCACTAATCTCGATGGTTTTGCTGTGCCGGCTTTTCTTTTTGCTACCAAGTTTCTTCATGGTTGCAAAAGCTCTCCTGAGCGTCGACTTAGGAGAAGGTTGTGCTTTTGCTGGGGTTGGGCTCGTGGTGGTGCTATGAGGCCCAGAGAAGGTTGAAGAACGAATCGGCCTTGTTTGGGATGGACTGGGACTGAATGACTTGACGGGGGTCACAGGCTGTGAAACGGGCGACTTTGGAGGTGGCGGACTGGAAGCTATCAAAGCAACACAATACAAATCCTTAAATGTATTAATTTTAATGATGAAAAATCAGAACAAAAAAACAACAACAAACAAAGAAATAAAGAGAAAGCGTGTATGGATTACAATAACTTCTGCATTATTTACTTCTTTCATAAAGATACATGTAGTCTGTAATGCAAATCGTTTTCTATGATTTCAGTCCCATTTGTCAAGTACACGGCTTGTTGGTAAGCCGGCAAAGACAGTGCTGTCATGTTCTACGTTCATTTTGCGACAACTCTGCATCGCGCATATAATTTTGATTGGCGAGTTAGAACGGAAGTAACATTAGGTGCCCTTATGTAAACAAAGTACAACTGAAAACACATTGTCGACCTCGTTTTTCTTCTTCTTCATTGCATTCACTCTGCTTGACTGTCATGCGTTGAGTGAGTCTTCTTTACCAACGACTACGGTGTAGCTCAGGCTAATGTTTGTTCTCCCCACCCCCCTCCCCCTAGCCAAAAAGGAAAAAATGCATAAAGTATTATTTTTACTCATTAATCTTATACATATCTCAGTGTTTTCTTTTCCTACCTTTTGCCTAAAAGGTCAAATTTATGAAATAAATGTGATGGTATATTTTTTTCAGCCTAGTGAGTCACGCCTGGTGAATGAATGAGAATGAGCCACGAGTCTCCAGTAGCTCAGTGGTAGAGCATCCGTACTAGTAATCGGAAGGTCTTAGGTTCGACTCCTGATAGGAGCACTCGGATTTTTTTCCGAGTATGCCTGTGTCACTTTCTAGAATAATAAATCATTCTCAAGGTCAAATTTGTTGGCCGTAAATTCCAATGAAGACAGCAGGGCCAGTTTCATTGTTTTAGCGGTTGTTTTGTATTGCAAATGTTGGCTCTCAATTGTTAGGGTTATTCTAATTGCAAATATCAAACATTGAGTGAAGACAGAATAAGATGATTGTGCCTGCTTTTTTCGAGGTACATGTAACCCTGGAGCAGAGCTTCAAAATTCAACATGAAAATTATTGTGGACTATGAGTGAATGTCCATCCACTTATTCACCTATGGAATGTGCCTGTTAGAAGATATTCAACTGCGATTTCCTTAGTTGAGCACTTAGCCAAACTGTGCTCTCAGCGTTGTGCTATGCTATTTTCATGCAAAGTTTAAACAGCTTACCAGTAGGGGGAGGTGGTGGGGCACTCCTTTTGGGTTTCATTGCCCCCTCGGGGGCCTCCCCTACTGCATCAGTTTCACAGGCCACTGGACTCGAGGGTGAACTTTCACATGGTTCATCTAAATGCACAGAATCCACAATGTCTTTTTGAGGGAGTGGGGGTGATGTTAGACTTGCTGTGCGATTTGAGTTCTTAAATGATGGCTGTCTTTGATGAGCGGGTGGGTCAGGAGGTGGGGTAACAGGCAAGGGTGAGATTGGAACTAAAATAACAAAACAAATCAAATGAAAACAACGTTAGTTAAACTACAAACAAAGCTTTTAAACTAGACAACAGTTTTACAAGCAACAAGCAGCAGAAAACAATGATGGACTTTAAATATAAGTGATATGACAAATGCATTGAACTAAATTTTGCATAACAAATTTATCTTTACTTTACCTTTATTTGCTTATTTCAGTAAGTGACTTCCTTGTCAGTCAGTGAGTCATTTAGTGAGTGAGTGAGTCAGTGAGTCAGTGAGTCTGTGATTCAGTCAGTCAGTCATATTTCAGTCAGTCAGTAGACTGCAAGCAGTCCTTTTCTGATTAGTCGAGAGGTTGCGCGAAATAGCCGAGCACGAAAAAACTGGAGCAAACGAGCGGAGAGGGCTTGGGGAGAGGTGCCTCTCCCCCAGTCTCTTCTCCTTTATTTCTCCTTGCTCTTGTCTCGCTGCACTGTGAGCGAACCCTCTCGACTAACCAGAAAGGGACTGTTTGCAGTCTAGTCAGTCAGTAAAAAAATCAATAATTATTTAGTAGTTTCATTTATAAATTTACTAATTTAATTTACTACAAATGCACATTGATTTACAACATGGTTTATGACATTGGGTTTAGTTTATTCGTCTATTTAAAGCAGTTTTTATTTCTTTTTTAAAATTAATTAATTTTTATGTTTTCTTTTTAATTTAATTTTAAACTGATTTTATATCACCATACCCAATATTTGTTATTAGGGTATAAGCAAGTTAATTTAAAGCAACAGTAACAAAACACAGACACAGAAGAATGAGATGGGTGTAGTGACAAGATGGAAAGTGGATGTGGTCCAGATGGGTGATGACTGTCAACTCAACTACAGTCAGTCATGGAAGGCAAGATGGTTTGGTTCAGTGTTAAGAGGATGAAGAAAAGAGAGTAACAAAAAGGAAACAAAAAATGTCAAATAAAGAGTGAGGAATGCAGGAGTCAGTGACTGTGACTATAGACAACTTCACCCTAAAACGTGCCTGAGTTATACATGTCATGTGCAAAACAACTGGGTGAAACTTCACCCAAATTGTTCCAGTCAACAGGCAATAATTTTAAAAAAGCTGAACGTTTTAACGCTTGAATGTTTCTGTGTAAGAGCTTAAGAGTGATACAAAAGAGTGAAAAAAAATGTCCAGTTTAAAAGAAATGTGTGTTCTAAAATATATCCAAACCCCTCCCATGAAAAGTTTTCTGGTTTGGAACAACACCCTTCCACCCAACCCCATCTGCAAATTGCAATTCAGCTTTGCACTCACTTTAAAAAAACTTTAGCTTTTAAGAACCCAAACCCCTCCTGGGGAATTTCCCAATGGCCTCCTCTGGGAGCATGGTAAGAATATTTTCT
The DNA here is from genome assembly GCF_977016875.1 of Pavona decussata. Classification (NCBI taxonomy): domain Eukaryota; kingdom Metazoa; phylum Cnidaria; class Anthozoa; order Scleractinia; family Agariciidae; genus Pavona; species Pavona decussata. The sequence goes on along the minus strand of NW_028145504.1, from coordinate 914,054 downwards.
GGAACTGTACAATATTTGTTCACTTTTGTGAGGACCACTTGACCTGTTTACACCAGAACATTATTATGCTGTTAATCTGTGCTTCACCTGTGAAATCTTGATCATACCATATTTTCATCATGTTAAATAGGTACATGTTAGAGAATGGTTTCAGACATGAAAACATTGCTGGAGACAAAAACATGTTGGGAAATGGTTTCAGACATCAAAACAAAATGTACTGAATAATTTCAGTATAAATGGAAGTTTCCTCAAGCAAAGTTCCAGAAGAAAATCTGAAAAGAAAATGAAACTTGATATTTTCCCTCTCAGTGCATGTGAGGTTGCAGACATAACTTGTGGATGGTTCTGATTTTGGTGGATATGCTCAATTTGTCATCAAAGTTTATAGGTCTACAAAAGCAGGTGTGCCACAAGAGACAAGGAACATGCTGTATTAATTATTGAAAAGATAAGGAACAAAATCAATGTAGCTGCTACATGGTACACCTGTAACAAAATTTATCTGATTGTCTGCCAAGCCAGTGCAGGCTCAAAGGCAACAAAATAAATAAATAAGTAAAAAAATAAATAAATACATAAAATAAAGTGAAATAAAATGAAAAATATAATGAAATTACATACTTATAGAATACACCTGCATTAGTTGAAAGAGTCATTATTATTCTGACATACAACTGAGAATTCATTGAAAATTTGACAAAAAGAAATTTAGAAATAACTTTCTCAATCACATGTAAAAGAAAAAAAACTGAAATAACAAACAAACAAACAAAGGTTTGAACCAATAAAAAGAGGCAGTTCTATCATAACTAATTCATGAAACTCTGTGACTTTACATATATAAACCAAGCAAGGACCACCTCTACATAAAGGAGTAATTTGTAGTTGGATCTTCATGTACTGGTAGATCAGGATCAGCAATGGACTAAATACAACAACTTGAAAGATGTAAATAGGTTTTTATCCTATCATGTCTTGCCATTTTACCTTACCTAATATTTTAAATAACTTTGTAACCATTTTTTTCCATTTTCACTTAGCTTTTCTACAGCCCCTGATGAAGCTCAGTTTTGCCTTACTGAAATATTTAACAATTATTCCACGAGCGCGCGTTGGATATGAGATGATAGATCGCCAACGAGGCGCGTAGCGCCGAGTTGGCTATAATCATCTCATATCCAACAAGCGCAAGTGGAATAATTGTTTTATTAAAAACAATCCAGAAATATTGCTAGATCTTACTGATTTCGCTGTACAAGAACAACCAGAAGGCAATTTAACGGTCACCATTTTTCGGCCATGGTATAATGGCTCATATACCATGGCCGCTAAGCCAATCAAATCCCTCGAATTGCATTATACAATGATTCAGTTTTTAATAATGGGCAATGTTATTAAATACTAGTGGTTCGATCAGTCTCACATCTTTCAAGTTGTTGTTAATTGTTTTTTAAAAACTCTGTGAGTATTACAAAATGATAAAACAACAGTTCAGATGCCAATTCTTGAGATTTTTCCCTTTTATGTGACCCCATCACATGATCATCAACCCACTTCTTGTCCCCTACCTCTCATTGACCCAAATGGCCCAAATGAACCCAGATCCCACAATTGGCCCATATTGACAACCTCCCTCCCCCCTGACATAATTTCCTGCAAAATGCAAATGTTTCCAGTGCTTTTTGTAAATGCTTCAACAGATTGGTGATAGATGCATAAAAATGCACCCAGGAACAGTAACATTTATTGTTGTAGCAGAGTTCTCAACTGGATGCTAAAATCAGTTAAAAAGCTGCACAGGGCACACAGCATAACCTGTGAGCCTAGGAGTTAACCCATTATGCACCAGCCGTTTCCAGAGGTTTTCCAAAATTCAGCAAAATTGGCACAGTGGTTATTTCCTACCCCATGTGCAGTAAAAATACATAACTTACAGGGCAAACAAAATGACACCTTTTTGGTCTAAGATAGTTAAAATTAATAATTATGGGATAAAATACACTAGTTGCCAATTAAAAATTTTCCAAAAAACAAACTTGAAGGTAAAAATTTCCAAAATTTCGATGAAATTTGATCCGGGCGTCACATGGGAGAAATTTAATCTGTCTCGAGAGCATGTGTTTGTTTACGCAGGATTACACAGGATTGTCACGTTTTCTCAATGAAAATAGAAAGAAAAACCACAGGCGGACCACCCTCTGTTTGTGTGGTGTAATGACTGTTTGCAACTTGAGACTTTATATTCACGCGACACGATCGGTTGAAATTTTTACTAAGTAGAGATATTTAAAGTCGCCTTTCACCTTGATGTTCAAATAAAGTTTCAAGGAAATGTTGATTAACTACATATTTTCCCATGTCGTGGCCGAGTTTGGGCTTCATTCGTCAAATTTCCTCCGAGAAAAGCGGAGCTCAAGTCACCAGGTAGGTTTCAAACTATGATCTGTAGCAAAATCAGGGCCTAAAGGAATTCTAAACATGCAGTCCATTTTAAATCAGCCAATCAACGTTTCGTGACCGTTGCCCGGCAGGGTTGGGTATTTGAAGTGCAACGGTCGCGAAGCGTTGATTGGCTGATATCAAATATATAAAAACTATCTGACTGTATCTAATAATCATTACAATTCAATCGTCTCTCAGTTCACGTATCATTAAAAAAAGTTCTCAGTTGGTTGCTGACATAAAAAAAAAATAAGGCTAGATGTAATGAAACATATAAAAAAAAAGGAAAAAAAAAAGATCCAAACTTGGCCTAAAATCATTGTCATGGATAATGCAGTCATCATAATCATCATTATTATTATTATTATTATTATTATTATTATTATTATTATTATTATTATTATTATTTTTATTATTATTATGATTATCATTATTATTATTATTACACCTGTATTATAAACTAGAAAACCCGAAAGGGTTTGGATTTTAGGAAAATTCTGGTTTTTAAGTTCATTTTCAAGAAATGATTAAAAGTCGCTTTAAATGAAGGAGATTTGGCATACATGTATGTGTAAGAGCACTGCAAAAATTACTTCTGACCAGAGTACCCTTGGTGGCTGAGAAAATACCTTCACGATCAGAACAGTGGAATTTTCAAGAAAAGCTGATAGACCATTACCACATATGGTGTAGCTGAGAAATAGAGGAGGCTGTTTACTATATAATTTACAATTATTTTGTTTTCCATTTAATTTGTGGTTTTGTTTGTTTGCTTTTTATTTGTCATTAACTAGCTTGAGCAGAACTAATTTGAACACACATGCTAGCGCGACATGCCTTTAAATAAGCAAAGTCTCAAGGTCAAGTGGGTAGTGCTACCACAAAAATGCCTCAAAATGCTACCTTTGTTATTAGATGATCATTATCTCATGACAAGGCTGTTATCTGCCTTAGAGATCAGGGAGCACATCAAATGCAGATAGCAAAATAGCAGCAAATATATGACACATAAAACAGTGACCAACAAGATCCTAAGAAAACACTTGAATTAAGCTGTAAATTGAGATTTGAGGTGCAAGCTGAATAACTGAAAATGCACAAAGAGACTTGACTGTTCTGATAAGGGGTTCTTGTTTCAGCAAAGCTAGGAAATTAATATGATCATTGCATTTTAATCACCTCATTAAAGTGACAATATGGGAAAGCTGATCAAGCTGATAGTAGAGTTAGAAGATTACCTTATTATTAGCAAAAAAAAAAAGAAAAAAAGAAAGAAAATGAATACTTAGAAATATTTACATTTTACAATGAGTACAATGCAGTACCTACTGCCTGAAACTATATATCTTTAATGTGGCTTTCACTAATAAGTTTAATGGACTCATATAATTTTATGAGTAAACATAGATAATTTAAAAGCTTTATGCCACAGTGTTGGCAAAAGTTATGGCACAGTCTGGGGGTTAAAAATAACTTTCATTTGGTAATCTACATGTCATATGAGCGAAAAAGTGACTAATATTATTGTAATTTTACTGATAATCTTTCAGTTTCAGTTTTTAATGTTTTTGAGAACCTTAGATAAATTGACACATCTAAAAGCTTATATTGGCAGATCAGACATGAAGGCTGTAACATTAAAAAAATGTCAAAATAATAAATTTTGTTTTATTGTCATTAGAAGACAATACCTGTCATTTTTGTCTCCACATCATTGAATAAATCAGCAATGACACATGCAACACATGAAATGCTTCATTTTGAAAAATGGTCTATGGTTCAAATACCAAATGTTTCAAGCAAATATACATGTATTCAGCTTGAGATCTACTGTAATATTTATGATGGAGGAGTGACACAGTTGGCACAAAAAATTGTACTTTTATTTATTGAGCATAATTTGTGCCTTATCTTATCTCAAGACTTAAGCTACATAGCCTTGAGCACAGCTTTTGTTCCTTTATCATGAAAGGCTGACTAAATAATTGAACTTCAGTAAGGCTGTTATACAAATGAAAACGCAAAACATAGAAGCATGGAACAGTTAACATCTGCTAGTCAAGACCAACCCAAGCTGAAATTGATATGAAATATTAAACTACCTTAGAAATTAGAACCTTGACAGGAAATTCTAAGGTTTGCCCTAGTTGTCAGCATTTCAGTTATGCTACAAAATACTTCTTTCAACAAATTTCAGAAACCATGGCTTGAAGAAAAATATAATACATTAAAAAATATTATATTTAATACTTTATAACATTATTACAGGATATTACTATATATAGCAACTTAATTTTTTTGTTTAATTATATAAAAAGATATTATAATTCCAGACACTTAAAACTTACAAAGTCGGAGAAACTGACAAATCTTTCCATTTTTGAAACATCAATTTTTGCAAGTATCCAACAATTTTTCATAGCAATTAAGGTACTAACAGTAAGTTTTTTTGTACATGTATGTAATTGTGTCAAACTGGGCAGTTATGAATTATCTTATCCATCACATATGCGAAGAAACTACACAAGTACATGTACTTACAGAAAAAATTATAATGTTCACAGTACAGGATCGAAAGTGGAAAGGGAGCCAGGTTTTCGGTTAAGTTTAGGGTAGACCGAACCTAGGAGTGGCAACTGACATATGAGGGCTGGTGTTAATAGGGTCAAAAGCCAAATTGTTTAAAATTTTGTTCAAATCTGATTGCATGAAACCTTTCCTAAACCTTCCAGTAAACAAAAGCTTTTTGATCCTCAAAGCTGTGACAATGATCCATCTACTGAATTCAAAATTTGATAAATTTATTATAAATACAAAATTATATGGTGGTTTAAATACCTGTAAAATCAACACCTCCCTTGTGGACACCCCATTATTCTGGACAGAAACTGAAATCCCACAAACAAGAATAATGGACTTTCTCTATCACAGACACAAGACAAGTTACATGACTTACCAACAGGTGGTGCTGTGGTCACCTTCTGTTCCTTGACATCCTTGTTCTCCACTGGTGCATCGTTAAGAATTCTTGACATGCGAGGTGCAGGTTTGGGTAAAGTACCAAACTGAGATGGCACTCTAGAGCGTGGCCTTGGTGCTGGGGCCCTGCGGACTGCGGCACTCTTATCTGTAGTACTGTTAGGCGCTGGACTAGGAGGGGGGCTGGAAGGAGCAGTTTCCCTGGGGACAGTCACTGCTTCTTTCTTTTCATCAGGTGGACCATGCTCTGGTCTACTTGGTGCTTCCTCAGAAGGCTCAAGGTATACATGATCATCCACCTTATCTTTCTTTAGGTCCTTCTCTTTTGGGGGTAGGGGAGGAACATCATTCTGGCTTTCGTTAGTGGGACATGAGACACCTGTACTGATATCAACCACTTTGTATGGTTTCGTGAAAGGTTTCGAAGTCATATTCACATAAACATGGCCGGCATCAACACTGCCTTTGTCTGCCACAACTGCCTGTCCACTTTTAAGCTGGGTTGAGCTTGCCTCTGGGTGATGTTTGTCTGACTTTTTCCTGGCATCAAATTTTCCAAATGCTCTTTCTACAAGCAGACCCTCACAGCTGTTTTCTTGAAAATCAGATGTGCTGCAACTGTCCCAAGTGCTGCTTCCCCAAGAGCTACTGGAAGTTTCACTGGATTCAACAGCACAACGGTCGCTTGTCTCTGTAAAAACTACATATTCAGGAGCCTCTGCTGAATCACCTCCTTCAATATTCACATTAGCAGCAGCAACATCAGAACTATTGCCCGAGGCACTGTTAGTAGAATTACTCCTGGTTGACTTGCGAGTATTCTCATAACCTGAATCGTGGCTGCTAGAGCCTGTATCAGTGCTGCTTGTGCTAGATAGTCTGTTTACATAGAAAGGCTCGGTGCTGTTAGATTTACTGCTAATCTTGTTGGAATTCAATCTGTCACACGCGCCACTACCTATCTGAGAATCACTGCTTGATCCCATGATCTCGTTTGTTATCAGACACAATGGATTTCGAAATTCTAACACACCAGAAGATGTTTCGCTTCCTTCGTCGATTTCCGAATCACACGTGCTCGCCGCATCCACAGTTTCATTGTCAATGGTCGCTTTTCCGTGTAAATCGAGATTGACTTCGATGTTTGGTTCCATAACATCTGTCTTGTGAATATTATGCACTTGAATAGGTTCGGCGGTAAACAAAACTATATTGCTTTTCATCGCAACATAGCCATCCACATCACTATCATCATCGTCTTCAAATTTAAGATCCGAAAGGTCTGTTACACTATCTGATGAATCCACAACGGCAGAATTCTTTGACGACATTTTGACATTTTCGTCGTGATCCACAGAATCCTTATCAATTGAATCTTGCACGTCCATTATGGCTTCCTCGTCAACTATTGTGTCGCAGACTGTTTCGATATTTGATTTGTTGTATAACTCTTCCGACTCTTTTATATCGTGATCCGGTATTGAAAGCGCAACTTCTGAATTTTCCAAAGAGTTTGCGTTACATTGTGGTCTATTGTGGGATTTCCCAAGAGAGTTCTCGAGCGCTGAGGAATCGTTCAGTCCATCATCTGATTCCTGCGGGCTTTCGTCGCGACTTACGCCACTTTTTTCCAACTCTATCGCTCGAGTAGGCGGTCTTGGCTTTGGCCGAGGTACAGGCTTTGGTTTCGTAACAACAAATGATTTAGAATGTTGTTCTGTTCTGCTTGTATCGCTCGCAATACTACCGCCGCGATTTGCGGTGTTGTCGTTCGTGGCGTGAGCTGTGCAAGGTGCGATCGTTTTAACAATATTCGCACCTTCTCGGTTATATTCCTCTCTGCCATTTTCGTCTTTAAATGACTTAGCCTTCTTTTCAAGATGGAACGCTTTGACATTTCGATTGCTTGGGCTCTGAGGATGAATTAAAACTCGTTTGGGTCTGCAGTTCGCCGTACGGTTAGCAGAACTGGTGTCGTCTTGACTTCCATCACCATTTTGATGTCTCTCTCGCGACTGAAAACAGTTGACGCATTTTCCTTTTCTCCATAGTTGTTCGACAAAATTATCACAGGCAGACATTGTTAGTTGGCTTCTTCACCGCCTTCTAACATCATTGAGTTATTTTTCGCGCAAGAAGTGAAATTTAAATATCAGAAGCCGATAAAATAAATACAGTATACCTAACACCCACTGCGAAGTCTGACAGCGAAACAAAGGGACGTTTGCAGAGGAAAGACTGGAAGTCTGGGTTCCGAGTGCAGGGAGGGTCTACTTCCGGTAAAAACGGCGTTATATGAAAGTTGAGAATTTCGAGAACTAAACGATCGGGAACAATAACAGTAACCAAATAAATAAGAATAATACTTCTGCTTTAACGCACATCCCAAACGACGCATCTTTGCGGTATGTATTATTTACACTGAAACAAGCTCAAAAACAGGGCGTATGACGGGCAGTAAAACAGACTATTTCCGGTTTGTATAATTGTGGAAAAACACTTTCCGCTACACTGACCTTTGGCATGTTTTAAGATGCGACACTCTTCATCTTTAAGTTGCTGTTAAGTAGTTACTTGTTTCTATCGTATATCAACATTGAGAGCAAGACCAATATACCGGTTTAATATACGTTGTCACAAATCAAGAGCGAATCACAACTTCCGTATGCGACAAATTTCTGATAAGCATGGAAAACCGTCAGATGCGAGAACTGTTTTCACATTTTTACAGGTCGTAGCGCGTAGGTGAGCAATTCAAACCGCGCCGGGTGCAGTTGTTTTCTTTTCTTTTCTTTTCTTTTTAAATACACCGGTACCCAATTCTATAGCATTCCTCACTGACATGAGCTATGCATATATCTGCCGTTATGGACTTGTCCCTATGCGGATTGTAAGTTTAGGTAAGATTTAGACCCGGGGGGGGGGGGGGGTACTCCCTTATATGGGCTATATAGGTATGTGCGGCGCCAAAGGGTGTGGTTTTTCAGCCGTTTAAATAGGGTATCTATTTTAGCCATTTTGCCGCCATTTTGGTAATAAATAGGGTATCGATTTTTGCACTCTAGTCTTGAATTCGTTTTTTTTAGATTATTCTACAAGACACCAAGCGAGGAAGAAAGAAAGAAAAACACCAAAAGAATACTATAACAACGGGACAGGTAGGGTGCCTAGCTTCGTTCCTCCAGAATATAGTTTACCAGAACAGGTCCGGAACTCCCCGGCATCATAATAAGTGTGAGAACGATCGTTTGGATCCCACAGCACACAGCGGGTGTGTCTCTGACTCTGATGAACACATATAAAATTGTAAATTTGTAAATTTGAATATATTCCACAACGAGATGATCAAATGCATTTTACAGTATGGGGACACTCTCCCGATCGAAATGGAATTTGGAAACGATGTTGGTTTTGAGGCAAGGAGAAAAGCTGTCAGCGTACCCGAAGAAAAACCTCTCGGAGCAAGGACGAGAACGAAAAACAAACTCAATCAACCCACATATGACGTCTAGTCCGGCAATCGAACCCAGGCGTCAGTACAAGTTTATTGGCCTCTCAAAGCTCCCAGCCGATTAAGGCGTTCGCGAACGCCTCAAAGCGGCGGGGAGCGCCAGTTGAGAGGCGGTGATATTCACAGGCGGTATTTACTAGAACTGATTGAACCCTTCCGGGTAACGAGGAAAAAAATTTTTTTTTTCTGACCATTTTAAGGCGTACTTTAATTTCCGTCTCCCTGGCTTGACTCAGTAGTCGTTGGTCCAGATTCCCCAAAGCACCTAATCTTGAATAATAAGCCAGTGCCAGAGATTTTTTTTATTTAGGAACTGTAGGAACTGAAAGCAGTTTGACAGTTTTATTATTTCTTTTCAGAACATTGTGCCCTCTAGTACCTTTCAAAGAATCAAACCGATCTGGTCGAAACAATTTCAAGAAGAATATATAAGACTGTTCAATTGAGGCCTTAAACTGCTGTTTAAAAGTAAAAACTAAAATCCAAGCTTTCGCCGATCAACGGCACGGCATGATCAGGGATGAGAAAATATTCCGCGCGCGCTATATACATATATGCAAAGAGAGTGTAGGGTGAAAGGTGAAATGTGCAAAAAATGCGACGTATGTGTGAAAGCTACAGAAACAAACTGTGAGTGGAATACGAGGCTGAAGGACAACATGAACAGATAATTTCAAGAAGGACTACAACTGGCCCTTAGCACATAACCCGGGTACAGATCAGCCCAGTAAACGTAATGTCGTCTTGAATACTCTAAGAAGAGTGAATAGTTATTCGGTAAATAAATAAAAAGAGGAAAAAGTAGACTCAGATTCAGAGATGCCGCACAAATTACAAGGAAAATTAAATTCGCCGGCGAACCGGAGTACCTAACGCAGTTGACTGAAACCTAGCAGTTGCTGAACAAATCACCTTGTTGCACTACTTTTGAAATTGTGAGATAAAATTAATCAGTGTCTGCTCAGGGGAGGTAAAGTAAAGATAAGTAAAGAGTATCTGAAGAAAAATTTATTCTTTGCCGAATGACACCTACTGTTGAGAGGCGGTCCGTGTAAGATAGGTGTCCATGAGGAGAGGTTCGACTGTAGTAAAAGTTGTAACCTTGGAAACCAGACCCTGACGTGAGTATCCCCCTCACCCATGTAAACATGGCACTGAATACTGAAGAAAATTAGGTTACATTTTTAATTTCCAAGTACACTGACCGAAGCCACATCAAGTGAAAAAAACTGTATACACATTATTTCCAGGCATCACGTCAAAATGTTCCAAATTACTGAAAAATAAAACACATGAATCCGAGGCTATGTTCACACGGGACCGGTCCCAAATGGATCCGACCCTATCCTGGAACGGACCATCAACCTCGTTCCCAGGGCCTTTTCCCTACCCCCAAGCTAGGGAAAAGGCCCTGGGAACGAGGTTGTTCACACCCCACCGTTCGCTTATCAAAGTCAGGCCACACGGGACCCGGGTCTGTTATGGTTCGGTACTGAATCGAAGTAAGAAAAGCAGCTGTTTCTACCAGTTAAACATGCGCAGAATACACGTTAAAGCTTTCAAAATGGCGCCGAAGAAGGCTAAATCGATAGAGGAGGAGATAAAACCTTCAGCTGGACGGACGATGAATTATCTCTTCTCTTAAAAGTTATTATGATCACAAGCCTATCAGGCTTCCAACGGAAAAGGTTGGGGAACCGTTAAAAGGAAATATGAAGACATCATTAAAAGGTTTCACGAAAGCATCCTTCCGAGATTTCCGATGCCTCACAAGTAGTTGAATATCCTAACGGTAGAGATAAGAGCGTTTTCACCAAGGAAAGGGTGTTTTTTCTTGAACGAAGTACGATAAATTCAACTAGTTCCCAAGCTTAATTGCACTGCTAGTACCAAAAAGAACCGGTCCAGGTGTTTACATTGTGACAGATCCATTTGGGACCGAAACGGTTCCAAAACTGGACCTGCTTTTTTGGAGGTCCAGTTATCGGACCTGATCAGGAACGGATTGACGGTACGGTGAGCAGGTCCCGTGTAAACAAGAGGACTATCCGTCACGACTTTTAGATCGGAACCATTTGGAACCGGTCCCGTGTGAACATAGCCCGAGTTTCACAATTTATACTGCTTTACGTGGTCATGTATTTTCAAAACAGGAGCTGAAAGGCGCCTTAAAACAAAATTGTTTTTAATGTCCGTCAATCTTGTTTGCACTGTTTCTAAATCCTTTTTACTTTTCCGGTAAATTAGTCCATTCTCCCGATTCCCAGCAGCATCTTCAAATTCCCTGAACGCTTTTCCTGTTCTCCTAAAACAGGTCTTCTCAGTCTTCTTAGAGTTGACACCCTCCGTCCGACCGACCACCACAACTGAGTCAAACTCAATTAAGCAAGTATTGTTGACCATTGCTGTACCAAATCGGGACCAAAAGAGTAGGGATTGAGTTTGCCTTAAGGGCCGTTTACACAAGCGATTTTTATGCAATTTTTCTCGCGAAAGGCCGTAACATGCTTCAGTAAAATTGTACGTGTAAACAAGCGGCGCGCGACTTTAGAACAGCAGTTTCTAAGAAATCTTGCAAATTTGCGTCAATTTTCTATCATCCCTGCAACCAGCCGGCGATAAATTGCCCTGAACAAGCGTTAGGGCCGTGTCGGTAAACCGACGTTTGCAAAACCTATTTTCTGCTCTGTCCTTTATAAACCGCGCAAATTTTTTTTTCTTCTCTGTCTATTATAATAATTCAACCACGTGGCTAGAGCTGTCTCTGGACTGCACTTTGGACCCATATCACGCGTTTAATTTGAAGGTCAGAATTTGTAGAAGGGTACCAGTCTCTTGTAATTGTGAGACTGATTCGGTTTAGCAGTTCGAGTTCGCCAAATAATTCGTCATTCGTGCAGCCGACATTGTCAGAACTTTAAACCCTGAAATCTGAGTTATCAAGGTAAGGCAAATGCAAATGCACATTACACAAAAAAGATAAGCTCAGGATGACCTTTCCCCCAGAACAAATTTTCGTCTTTGTTTACTGAGACTTTCTACAGATTAATACACGTGGTTTCCTCTTGGCATAATCATAATATTTCATTCCGAATGCATGAAATTCGTCCCCGTTCTGAAGACAGGAATGAAGGTATCTCAAAAGACCCAGTTTATATATATATCATCATGTGACATTGAGACAAAATATTTACCGGGCATCGGAATGAAACTTGTATTGCGAAGAATCTCATGCCAAGGTGACATATTTAGTTAGCTCGGTTTTCTTTTGTTCTTTTCGAAGGAACATATTACATAACCCCTGACAATCTGAAAGCAGGTGGCTGCTTTGATTTTAGCAGGGGAGATCGGGACTGAAACAATAGCTGATACCAAAAACAAGACAAAGGAATATATTACAGTGATCCAGTGATTATATATGATCCCTGGATGATGCTTGTATTCGATTTCAGCTAGCTTTTTCAGATCCCCAAAACACGGACTTATTTTTGCACTTGTTTCCATGGTTATGGAGCTCGCAAAATTAAACGTTTTGTTTATTATCGTAAGAGCTTTCGATCCGTGTTTATTGAGTCTCCCTACTGGGCTGTAGCTAGTGACATTTGCCCTACCGTGACGAAACCCAATAGCTGTATTATAAATCGCATACCAATATCCACTTGCTCATTCTAGTGTTAAAACGGCATACGAACGTTTTCAGTTTTACGGATTTTGCACTGCGGATCGATCTCCGGGCAGTCAAACAAGCTCCAGATATGACTGAAAGTAAGTTTGTATCATCCTGCGTTTTTATTATGTAATTATTTGCTTATTTTTACTGATACTAATACTGACGGAATACAATGAGCGAGGTTTCTATTCAACTGTACCACGCTAGTAATCTGCATAGGGTCGCTGGATTATACATTTCGTGGGATCATATTTTTGGCTATAAACGCTTTCACCGGTCATTACGTGCACGCCTAATGATGGTCCTGTAAATAAAAACTGAAATATAGCGCTGTACTTTGTTTAAACACAATTTCAGTGTTTTTTAGCACTAGTCAAGCATGTCAACAGAATCTCGGCTTATCTTTCCAGTTTGTTTCTCCTCTAGCCTGTGTCTACTACTCATTCAATTGACCTTCTGATAGCAATATTCCCTCGACATGGCAGTCTCAACTTAGACTGCGAGCAGGCGAACTTTTTTCCTCACATCACGCGCGCAAAGTGACGGTAAAATTATGCAACTTGATTAGAAAAGTGTACGAGGGGGACTGGGGAGAGGACTGGCGCATGCGTTTGTCACGGCCAGTCGCAGCTCGCTAGATGATACATCGCGCTCTCGCGCGCTACAGAACTCAGGAGAAGAAAGAGGCTCGCCGTCTAGTCTTCACTTAAACCCACACGCCAGCAGTTGACGGAACAACAGACCCCAAAATTCGGTTCTCATTTGCCAACCCACAAAATGTGAACCAACCGCAACTAATGATGTACTCGAAAAAGGAACGTTTAACGTGGCCTCGCTGCATTATTCCATGACATAACAAACTGCTGAGTTCCAGTTTAGGATCTAGGACTAGTGCTGCATATATAAAGAGTGACATTTATTTGATAAAAATCTACAAGTTGAAAATATAATTTATACCTTCCAATTCTCATGCTCTTGGATCACTGGAAACTCACGCAAAAATTCCACAAGGGCACCCAACGGATCGTTTAGGTAAATTATCTGTTCGGAAGGCCCTTAATCCCCTACAACTTTCTAAAGGGAATTTTCACCTCGAACTTTCGTGATATGGGAAATTTAGGGCCTAGTGTTTTCGGATTGATAAAAATGTCGTTTCGGGTGTTGAAAAAAAGGTCAGCTAAGATTTTCGGAAAGGAAATAAGACCAAAGGTTTTCGGGAAATGGACAAAGATGCCCTAGTAATTTTGCAAAGACTCAAGCTCCCCTAGAACGACCGAACAGATAAAAACATTATAGCGCGGCCTGAAATGAACCTATAGAGCTTTAAAGGCACTTCAGATAGACTAAAATTGCGCTTCAAAGGATTTGAGAGAAAACTTTCGCTGGATGCCCCATATTCCAGCTTGCAGACCTGACTCATAGTTCCGGACAGTTCCTTAACCCAGCAGCATTTTTATCCAAGAACATTTCGATTCCATTTCGACATAAAGTAGTCCTATAAGTGAGGCTACAAGTCGTGTTAATCGTAGCTCGAGGTTTCATTTGAAACTATTGGACCTTCTCAAGAGAATCACCTCTCTTGGCTTTCTTTAGCAAGTCTTCGCCGTAAATGTTGGAACATCTTCGCTACCATACGGGAATTCTCAGAGCGTCTTCGGGTGTCTTCGGCAAGCTAAAGCGTGAGTGGACTAATTGTTTTATTAAAAGCAATCAAGAAATATTGATTGATCTTGCTGATTTCGCTCTAAGAGAACAACCAGAAGAGAATTTAGTGGTCGCTATTTTTCGGGCATGGTATAATGGATCATATACCATGGCTGCTAATTAAGCCAATCAAAACCCTGAAATTGCATACAATGATCCAGTTTTAATAGTATTAATTATCTTTCAATGCGGGCTGCTAGGATGAAAATGGATTGAAGTACCTTGAAAAAAAGTAGGCAATTCAACTATGAGTTCTTCTCGTGTATTTTAGACAAAATAATTGCTGAATGTCGATTGTAGTTTGTTCTTCCTTAGAGAATCTTACCTGAAATATCGTTCCGGTATTCTTATAGCAATTTCATAGGTTGCTTTCTCAAGTATTTGAGCCAAAATAGAGAAAAATCCCTGGCCATGACACCGTCCGTTTAATATCTACGAGAACTGACACCACACCAAATCCGAACGATTTCTCTCGTTTAAATATCTTAGCGTATAGAAACCCACAATGTCTTGAGCGGCTCAGTTATCTGTTGCTTTATAACTACTCAACAAAGCCTGGAGAAAAAGACGTTATGTGCAGGCTGTGTGAGAGTGAGTCATAATTTTCCAAGTTTTGTTTTTTGTGAATATTGTTCGGCTTGCTTTTGTAGATTCTTGCAAATGTGGTCCGGGATATGCCACCCCTTTGGACGCCATGAAAGGTCCCAGGGAGAAATTGCTGTACTTGCCCTGTATTCGAAGCAATACGGGGATAGAAAAACCCGACTACCTTGCCACAGTTGATGCAGATCCGGATTCGTCTACGTATTCTCAGGTAAATCGATGGAAATGCTACATTCAAAGAAAACAAAACCGTTACCTTCTAACGGAGCTTGGCAAAAATTAAATTAAGCGGTATACAACACCATAAATGCCTGCATCAGCACAGAAAGCGAGGAATACGGGAGTCTCGAGGGAGGCGGGGACGCCAGTGAGGGCGGGAGAAGAAGGCTACTTTCTTCCACTTTTGCGCTTGGCCTTCACGAACACCCTCTGCCTCCCCTGCGCCACAACAACAACAGAAACAACAACATGGTCTTACTTTGTAATTACAATTAGTTTAGATGATGTAATTATAAAACGATTATTTTAGTTGATGATGTTCAATTAATATTTTCATTAGGTCATTCATCGCCTGCCAGTTCCTTATCTGGGAGACGAATTGCACCACAGCGGTTGGAATGCCTGCAGTAGGTCAGTGCTAAAGTTAATAAAGAGTAAACAGACAAATCGACTTAATCTACCTAATGTAGGTAATATATAAAGAAACAAGCAGATGAATTTAACTATAGTTAACTGGAAGAGCGAATGAACGAGCGAACAAAATCAATAATTGTGCTGTGATGCTGCAGTGCAGTGCGGCCAGTTCAGTGTAATGAAGTGCAGTGAAGTGCAGTGCAGTGCAGTACAGTACAGTACAGTACAGTACAGTAGAGTGCAGTGCAAGGCAGTGCAGTGCAGTGCAGTGCAGTGCAGTACAGTACAGTACAGTACAGTACAGTACAGTGCAGTGCAGTACAGTACAGTGCAGTACAGTACAGTACATTGCAGTAGAGTGCAGTGCAATGCAATGCAGTGCAGTGCAGTACAGTACAGTACAGTGCAGTGCAGTGCAGTGCAGTGCAGTACAGTGCAGTGCAGTACAGTACAGTACAGTGCAGTAGAGTGCAGTGCAATGCAGTGCAGTACAGTACAGTACATTGCAGTAGAGTGCAGTGCAATGCAATGCAGTGCAGTGCAGTACAGTACAGTACAGTGCAGTGCAGTGCAGCGTAGCGCAATACAGCACAGCACAGCGCAGCACAGCGCAGTGCAGTGCAGTGCAGTGCAGTACAGTACAGTACAGTACTGTGCTGTGCAGTGCAGTGCAGCGCAGCACAGCACAGCAAAGCACAGCAGTGCAGTGCAGTGCAGTGCAGTACAGTACAGTACAGTACAGTGCAGTAGAGTGCAGTGCAGTACAGTACAGTACAGTACAGTGCAGTAGAGTGCATTTCGGTGCAGTACAGTGCAGTGCAGTATAGTAGAGTTCAGTGCAGCACAGCACAGCACAGCACAGCAAAGCACAGCAGTGCAGTGCAGCGCAGCGCAATGCAGCATAGCACAGCGCAGCGCAGTGCAGTGCAGTGCAGTGCAGTGCAGTACAGTGCAGTGCAGTGCAGTATAGTACAGTACAATGCAGTGTAGTGCAGTGCAGCACAGCACAGCACAGCAGTGCAGTGCAGTGCAGTACAGTGCAGTGCAGTGCAGTGCAGTATAGTACAGTGCAGTACAGTGCAGTGCAGTGCAGTACAATGCAGTGTAGTGCAGTGCAGCACAGCACAGCACAGCGCAGTGCCGTGCAGTGCAGTGCAGTGCAGTGTAGTGTAGTGCAGTGCAGTGCAGTGCAGTGCAGTACAGTACAGTACAGTACAGAACAGTACAGTACAGTACAGTGCAGTACAGTGCAGTGCAATGCAGTACATATAAGTAAAGGTCAGTACCTTGTAGAACAAGGCAGAACAAAGCGAAACCAAACCCTCAAATCTAGAGTTTGCTTTCTTCCAGCTGTCATGGAGATCCTAATCAGAAAAGGAACCGCCTCGTTATGCCGGCACTGACTTCCAGCAGAATTTACATAGTGGATGTAGAGACCGACCCCAGAGCACCACGTATTCACAAGGTATGATTTTAAATCGCTCTACTTTGGAGCGGGTGTGGCTTTCGGGGATAATTTCCTTATGCAGGAAAGGGGAATGAGGGTTTTAAAGTCTCATTAAGGTCACGTTCGATTCAGTAATCCCAAGTACAGTTTAGAGCGGTTTTCAGTTGAGTTTCAAACGCATACGCTCAGTGACGCCACTTTCTTAACCAATGAGAAGCGAAACCCAAACCGAATGCTGACTTGTTCGCACGCGTTTTCCCGCGCTTGGCACCGATTGTTGCATTAGCTACGAGTTTTGATTGGTTCATGGTGTTGCATGTATCTGTTGTATTTGGTCAGTAGTTAGTAGCTACTTTGGTTTTACGGAACTCAAATGAAAGTCGTTTTAATAACGAACTTATTAATAGCTGCTGACTATTGGCACTGAAACCAGAAAAAACTTGAGACGGATATCGATTAACCATTAATTAAAATAACCCGTATTGGGAATACACCGACCTATGCTCACACAGTCTCTAATTTAGCTCCTGTTATGTAACAATTAGACAACAACCTCAAGGTTTGTATGGGCTCGCCCCGAACAACCATCAAAGTCGATGGAAATCGAGAACGAACCGTGTTCTTGTTTTCCCAATGAAAGATCAATTCAACTAAGACATTCGGTTAAACTGTTTATTTCTAACCAATTGGCTTGTGAGTCTGTCAATTTTCCTTACACACATGTACACTCCCAAGGAAGTCAATCGAAAATTATACCGCTCTTGCCTAGCCAATCAGATTGCGTGCTTACCTGATAGTCACGCACCCCAAAGAGGATGGGTCCTGAACCATTCTAAAGGCATCTTCAAATTAGAAACTTAAAGTTGTAAATTCGTGTTGTAAATACGCCTTGGCGTCTATGAATGAATCGTTGAGGAATCAATTTAAAAATAAACCGTCTTTACACGTACCTTCATGTAGGGCCACTGGTTTTATCCTCTTTAGATTATTGAACCAGAGGAGGTTAATAAGACAGGCCTCGGTTACCTACACACGTCACACTGCCTGGGAAGCGGAGAGATCATGATCAGCGCCATGGGAACTCCTGAAGGAAAAGGGGAAGGTACCAATAATAGAGGGATTAGAATAACATTTACGGCAAACAGCAAACGACAGAAATGACCACATGACCATGTTTACCCTGCAGTTGGTGCTCGCTGTTTTCAGTTTCTCAGCAAAATTGAGTAGTTTTGCGTTAGCATCAAAGGCAGAATTATTTTGCACTGACTATTCTCATCTATATGCTGCGAGAAACCATAAACGCGAATCTTACGTTTGCCGTTTGTCCTAAACGAGATTCTTAATCTCCTTATAAATGTTTGAAAATAATATTTAATTCTCCTGCAATAGAGGGTTACTAATTATCATTAAAAACTGACCCACTGGATAACGCATTTCTAGCGTTTTGATTGGCTTAGCGGCCATGGGATATGAACCATTATACCATGCTCGACAAATAGCGGTCATTAATTAAATCATCTTCTAGTCTTTTTTGCAAAATGAAATCAGCAAGATCTAGCAATTTTTCTTGGTTGTATTTATTCTGAAAACAGTTATTCCGCTCCCAGTAGATGAATATGGAATGATTATAGCAAACTCGGGGCTTCCCGCTTCGTTCTCGCCCTCTCGTGGAATCATTGTTAAAAAGAAGATGAAGTCATGATGTGTGGCTTGCGGGTTAGATTTTCGAGTTGAAACTTGTTGGTTTTAACTCTGTCATTGTCTTGTTTTCTTAAACAAGAGACTCACTTCCTCTGATGGTTCACTGCGTAACCGGCGGAGTTTCTCTATAAGGTACATTCACTTCCCGAGAAAGTATCAACGCCTTATTCGTTAATTACATTTGCCGTTTCAAAACTAATTCATGTTTTATTTGGCTTTGTCTTACTACCGTACATGGCTGGTTAAATCAACTCTCGCCACTTTCTCAACTAATCAGTGGTAAAACCAGAACCAATCGTGTCCAGGCTTAACGCAGTTTACTTGAATCTGCTTCGAGTTCCTGATTGGTTAGTCAGTGTCGTTTGATGTGATTGGCTAGAGTGATTAATTTGCTTATCAAAAAGAAAACGCTTTATTAACTTGTTTATGTTTTAAAAGGAGGTTTCGTCATTCTTGATGGCAAGACATTTGACGTCAAAGGACGCTGGGAAGGGGATAATAAGCCTGCACCAATGGGATACGACTTCTGGTACCAGCCTCGACACAATGTCATGATCAGCTCTGAGTGGGGAGCACCAAGTGCCTTCACCAATGGATTTAAAGTAGAGGACGTGGTATCAGGTAAGAAGCATGAGCCCCCTCCCCTCCCAATGGTTCAATGGTTCATTTATTTCACAACATTAACATAGAAAGAAAGTATTACAACAGATGATTACAAGATAAAAATATACACCAACCCACCCACCCTTCCCTCTCGGCCAACTTTTGTAGAGGCGGTGATTCCACTTTGAAACATAGTTCATTCACAGAATATTATTCCATACTTCTATGTTGTTATTTTTGTGATGACTCGAGTAGTCCTTTTATATAAACTTGCGATCAGATGATTTTTTCACTTTGTTTGGCGTGTAACTATTCCATCGCAAAACGTTAAAGGAAAGTTAGCGAGCGAATCACATAAAAGAACACAAGAGAGTTAGTTAACTGATTGGAAGTTACTTTTTCGTTTGCACGTGTCTTCAGGGAAATACGGTTCTCGTCTGAACGTGTGGGACTGGACCGAACGAACCATACAACAAACAATTGACTTGGGAGTTGGCACCATTCCCCTGGAGATAAGATTCTTGCACGATCCTGACCAGACGCAAGGATTTGTGGGATGTGCACTGGGAAGCACTATTGTGAGATTCTTCAAGAATGAGGTAATCCTGCGCACTGGATTGGGAAGGTGAACGGATCTTGTTTGAAATTTTGTTTCACGCACCAAAAGAGCAACGGATTTCTTGCGAAAATTTAACGTCACAGGAAAGTAATCGGTTGTAACAAATAATAAAGACATATGAGGGTGCGTTCGATTGACCCTATTCCGGAATAGGAATACCTACAATGACGATAAGAAATTTCTCATAAGAGATTTTTGGAGTTACTGGAGTACCATATCGCTCTTAAATTATCATGTGTCAGCAAAAGTGTGCAGGAATGCCTTCGTAAATTTACTTAAAGAAAGAAAATCTAACCGCTATTCCGCTTATTCTGATTCCGGAATACGCGCATTCCAGTGCATCCACTAGTGCTGCTTGGTTCATGTGTTATTCAGTTGAACTTTTGAGATTAACTATAGAAACTTTCAAAAAAAAACCATAGAAAGCAACCCCCACAAACTTGTTAATTTAAAGTTCGAGAAAAGCAATTTCATTTTCGCTGACCGTCAACCCTTCAACTGTCTTTCATATCAAAATCCAATGAAAAATAAAACAACTTATTGTTGATGATGGTGATGACGACAACGAACGGAGGTAACTAATTAACTTCCTATCGAAATACCTCTTGAAGAATCAAAATATTTGTCCATATTTTAAATCAGTACTTTCGTCTAAGTGAAGTTTAGTTTATATTGCAAACTGTTGAGTTCGTTTTGTTTTACCGAGCACTCCTCAAGGACTTTTGATTGTCGCGTCTTAAAGACGCAAAGTTCGATTCATATAAAGATATATTCATATATCATCCTTTTTAACAAATAAAAATAACCCCTTGCATGTTAAAGAACCTACCTTAATACGAAGGTTATATTTTCAATTAATTACTGTTCATTGTTTGAAGGAGAAAACCTGGAGCTCTGAGACGGTGATTAAAGTTCCAAGCAAGAAAGTGGAAGGCTGGGCTTTACCCGAGATGCCAAGTGAGGGAAATATTACCCTACTAACTCAGTTGATTCCGTTGATACAAAAAATACTCTAAATCATCAACAAAGCAAATTTTTACCGTCTCGCGATCATAAGATTACTTACTGTGGCTTCATATTTTTCTTCAGGTTTGATAACAGATATTCTTGTCTCCCTGGATGACAAATATCTGTATTTTGGTAACTGGATTCATGGCGACATTAGGCAGTATGATATCACAGACACTAGCAACCCTAAACTGGTCGGCCAGGTAGGTTAAAGCGCCCTCAAACGTCATCTTTACGAAACAACAAAGACGATGCTTGCTTTTGTTACGGCGCATACGTTCTGCGCATCACAGAATCGTCGATCCGAGAAACGCGGATTTTTAAGAACAGTGCCTCTTAGAGCCAAGGAGTTCAAAGGTATTTTTGTGCGGCTTATGGCTACGCGAGGAAAACAGATCTTACATTTAATAAGGGCCAATGGGATCCAAAAAAAAATACCTCTTACTAACCTTGTTTTCTGGTTCCGTACTGTAAGTTAGGGACCGAGCTTTTTTCCGTTGATTTATGGCCTGCGCGCGTAGTAACATATTTATTATACCTCTGAGGTTATTCGGGCGCGCCATAAAGGAAACTAGTTAAAGTGAGCGGGCCGTACAGTGAAAATCAGCCCGAAAAATTGACCAATCACATGGCGCGTACTAACTGAGAGATATAATAAAACTGGGTACTAATCCACGCACAGTTTTAGAGATAAGATGTGTTCGCCTCAGTGTGGTGTAGCGGTTATCACGTTTGCCTTAAATGCAAGAGACCGAGGTTCAAGTCCTCGCTGGCGAACAATATTTTCACCGTACGCTTTTACGCGTTTACTCGTTTTTAAAATTATTGCTGCTTTACCGTTTAAAAAAAGCGTGGTTTACCCCATTCACCAAAGCCCTCGCTTAGATCTTTTCGTCTTTCCTGTAACTTGTCTTATTCGGCGTGTAGATTCATAGGAAACTTGTGCCTATCCTTTTTGTGCATTTTTAATTTGTTAGGTGTTTGTTGGTGGTAGTATCGCCAGTGATGGACCAGTGAAGGTGACAGGAGATCCTGAACTGAGCGCACAGCCTGAGCCGTGTTACGTGAAGGGAAAGCGCGTGGAAGGAGGACCACAGATGATTCAACTCAGTTTGGATGGAAAACGACTTTACGTCACTTCCTCTTTGTTCAGCGTGTGGGACAATCAGTTCTACCCTAATCTCTCCAAGTAAGTAGGTCTAAAACTGGCATCTATAACCTCAAGAATTTAATGAACATACGAGAAAGCATGCATACAAACTCTCAGGTTTCTAAAGAATTTTGGTTGCTATATGTTCTTTTTCATCTTGACAGTAGAGACACAATACATATTTAGGATTACCTAAGGCGTCTATTGAAGCTACGGCACAGGATGAAAAGAAGTTTCTTGTAAAATGACTAATGAAGTAGGCCGGATGCCATGATACAGTAAACTAATTGGAATTTCAGAGGCACAGTCTCAGAGTGGCTATTCGTCAACTGTTTCCTGTTCGCATTTTATTTTTGTGGAGGGAAGGAAACCGAGAACCCGGAGAAAAACGCACGAGGCAGGGATCAGAACTAAGAACAAACTCAATCGAAATTTGACGTCAACTCCGAGAATCGAACCCGGGCCAGGATTGGTAGGAAGCGGGCTCTCTTACCATGCTCCCGCCAGAGAAAACCTTCATCATGTATTTCTCATACTGTGTTTTCTCATATTCTTTTGTTACAGAAAAGGCAGCATGTTACTTCAAATAGACGTCGATACAGTAAATGGTGGTCTCAAGTTAAATTCTGATTTCTGCGTGGACTTTGGAGAAGAGCCTGATGGCCCAGCCCTAGCTCATGAAGTTCGATATCCAGGCGGTGACTGCTCCTCTGATATATGGCTGTAAAACACCAACGAGACCATTTAAGGCCCAGCTAACCCGACACTCTGCATTTTATCAGTTAACCACAAAATCCATATATTATGTAGCCTGTGTGGTGGACCCAACAAAATGTCAAGAACTGAGAAAATTAATGTAACATTTATACCAATTAAACATTTTTAGCTAAACCAGGCTTAACAAAATAAAAGTGAACTCTAGTTTGCGCTTTTGTTGTGGTACATTAGAAGTCGAATAACTTCAATAAGCAATTTCTGCGATGGAAAGAGTTTTAAACCATGTTTAAATAAATAGCTTCTAGGAAAGTTTTAGCTTTGTTGTGGACGGGGCATAAGACAGAAATAACAGCCCCTGTCAAATTTCCTCGCATTAGAATGGCTATTTTGTGGTTAAGTCATTAGTATTTCACATTATTTGATGTTAGGTAGTAAATTGTAAAAAAGCGCTTTGGCTAATTTTTTGTCCAAAAGTGATATATAAGTTTCGAATATTTAGTACTGTTATTGTTTTTGTTATTTCCTTTCGATTCCTTGTATTTGTATCTATCCCAAATTTCAGTGTTGTTTTATCTAAAGAAAAAATAAATTAAACATGTGGCTCACTCACTGTGACCATTCACTGCTGGCCTATCTCTTAAGCTACACGGGGAGGGTGTTTCGCCAAGACTTCAGTTCTGCAGAAAAGACAATAGTCAAGATAACTTTAAGGTGATTCCATTAAATTGTTTGCGCATTCTTACTGCACAAAATTTCTTGCGTCATAAGCGCGCACATTGGAAACCGTGGCAGGTCTTCCTCGATGCTAAGCCCAGCTAATCACCAAATGGCCTGTCTTTTTTCTCTTTATGTTATAAAACTTTTAGCAAAAACTTCAAGATAGAAAAATAAGTCATTTGCACGAGCTTGCCCATCATTCACTGGCATAAAATAATAATACTGAGAACATGTACACAAGAAACGTTTTGGGTCAATACTGCTTCATATTGTGTTTCCGGCCTGCCAAGAGATTTATTTTTAATTACTGCTCATGCCTCATACATTCTATGTATGATGTATTTCTAAGTTATGTGACAAGAAATGATTAAATAAACTTATATTTGAAAGTGAATATTGCAAACAATAATTGTTTGCAATATTCTATAATTATTATGGGGTAACTTGAGTAGATTGTAGTAACTGAGCTTCCAGGGACTGACTTGAGGCGATAGCAAGCTGCACAACTGAATACATGTAATGTCTAAGCAATTGAATAGCCTCTCATGCAGCTATTCTGCTTAATGAACTCCCTTTTCTGTTTCTTTTGAGGGAGCTTATGGGTGTTTAAATGAGGAGGAATTTACACTACACGCGTAGGCTCGATCTTTCAGCTGCTGTTTGGGGGAAAATGAGCTGGAAGCGTTAAAAAAGAAAAGTCCCCAAATTATTTCCACCATATTCGTTCCAAGAGTCCAGTCTACTAGGCACACACACAGACACATTCTCTATATGAAGTACCTACCACTTCTTTGTGTATGTACGCTGGCGAAGTAAAAGTTCGTCCGAGGGCTCTTCGAGGACAACAAAGGTTGTCAAGCCATCCAATATGGCTCTTTGCGCGCTACGTCGAAACACATTTTTCGCTAGCAAACTCTTTCTAACAGCGGCTGCAGCTTTCAGTGTTGCCCCAAAGCTGATTCTAGCCGAGTTCTGCACTGAAGGTAAATGCAGTGATGAAGTTGAGAAAGCTAAACTTGCCTCAAAAGCTGCGGAAAAGTATCAGCCTGATGACTCCATATTCGGCAAGATTATTCGGAAGGAAGCCCCTGCTGACATAGTATACGAGGATGAAAAGGTTGGAGTTCAAATATTGCCCTGTACAGTTTAAAATTCCTTCAAAATCCCTTAAATCGTTTCCAATTAAGTTTAGAAAATCGATGAGCCATTCCATTTAATATCTGCACCCCCCCCCCCCCCCCCCACCCTTTTGAGGGCCTGAGAAATCTGAGAGAGAGGGAGTTCTTTAAGAGTTATTTCTGAGGGGGCATTTATGTCGGTATCTTTGAACTCTTTCTTTTTTCCTAAGGGGGAATGTGTCGGCACTTTGATCTTAATTTCTGAAGGGCTCTTCAAAGTTATTTCTGATAGGGTTAGACACAAAAGACTTCAATAGAGGTGGGGAGCGGGGGGGGGGGGGGGGGGGTTTGGAGTGCAAATAATAAAAGGAATGGCTCAATGTTACGGCTCACGAAATTAAACTTGTCACTGACTGGGATGCCTGTGAAGGGGTTGGGATAGCAATACTGGGTAGGTGTGACTGTGTTGGAGAGGGAGTTGGAATGGAGGTGATAAAGTTTGCGATTTGTTAGGCCTGGTTCACACTAGCAATGTAATGACATTAACGTTGACATAACAGCATAAATGCATGTTTGAATGTTTTAATCAGCCATCTCCTTGCTGTCACAAAAACAATGCCAAGCTCTGGCGATAAATTCTTGGTGCCCGCTTTATAAAGGGACTATGTCAGCTGGGGGACAAGTGCATTAGAGTCTGATTGAGACTAATTTGCATATAACTAGTCGAGGTATTATTGTTTGTCCACCATTGCATCCGTCCTGTCAATCACACCTTCTCACGCATGGAGATACATTTTCACGTGCCCGCTTTGCCAAGCTTATGGAAACAGACTGTGCTGTCGTTGAAAGTGTATCACATGAGTTAAGTTTAACCCGCTTGATTCGCGTTTAATATGTGCTGTCTGATGTAAATTATCGGTCAGCTTACCCTTGCCATTACAGTGATAAATAATGACTTACGTGTGAGTTTCTTTTGTTTAAATGCCGATCTTTGCAATTGCAAAACTACTTGTGCTCGAAAAACTTCGTCCAAAACCCGCGTTTGCCTCTGCAAAACTGCGAAAGTACACTGCACCTAACTGATTTATTTAATTGTGGCTAGAAGTAAAGGTTGGTTTGTCAAAACAATTTTGTATTTATGTCTGATTTACTCTCATCATAATTATGTCAATGCATTCATAGCAATATGGAAGTCAAGCGAGGTCTAATAACACTAATAACTATCCAGGCAAATCCTTCGATGTCCTTGATTTCCAAACCTTATGTTTTGTGCCGTTGCTGTGGTCAACCATATCACATATTGGAGGGGGTTAAGTTTTCATGATCCTTTTAAAGAGCCTATGAAGTTAAAAATAACTTTTGCCTTGAAAGGCCTTTCAAAAAGAGCAAGAGTGGCATTTAATTTTTCTGAATAGCTTCTCTCATTCCAGAAATTCAAAAATTGCTGACCTCACAAATCGTTTCAGCACAAAGACAAATCACAAAATCAAGAATATCTCGGGAAATATTGGAATGATGCTGCTCAAACTTGGCAACAGTATGGTACCTCAGATAACACACAAAATGACCCCTGCTGTGCTGTTGCCATGGCAACAATGTTGCTTTTGGGTCTATTTAATGCTCGATTGACGTTCTCATTTCCTGTCTTAACCAGAGATCGTCTACTCGCAGTGAGCTAGCGAGGAGACATAGGGCATTATGGGCACTTTATGCACTTCAAGTAGGACTGTCCACCTCTGCTTATCTTGTCAAAAATGCTGATATTTGGTTCAAAGCAGAAAGGGACTGGGGCCGAGAGTAATACCATGGCAACGTCAAACAGGGCGTCATTTTGTTTCTTACCTGGCGTACATTATAGGTGCCAATTTTGAGCAGCATCGCCCCAATATAACCTGAGATATTCTTGATTTTGTGATTTGTCTTTGTACTGAAACGATTTGTGACGTCATCAATTTTTGAACCAAGACTTGAATATCTCTGGAACAAGAGAAGATATTAAAAAAAAGAAAATGCCAAGATTGTTCTCTTTTAAAGGCCTTTCAAATAAGCGGAAGTTATTTTTTACTTCATAGACACTGTAATGAGTAGATCTTCACAAGACCATCTTGGTGTCAAAAATTCATAGAAATCTGTCAAATATTGACAGAGTTATGGCATTATGTGTCAATTGGCACTCTTAGGGATTAAAGGGTTAAAAGTTAATAAAATAATAATAATAATGACAATTAATAATCAATATAATAATATTTAATATTGCTAATATGCAAATAACATTTGTATATGATCAAATGTACAGTACAGTACAAAAGTGACACCTAAAACTTCTAAAATGTTTTCCCCTTTTCCTAACACACTTAATTGTGTTGTATAGAGAGTTCTCATAAAGTCTGAGAGTTAAGAGGATGAGGATCCAAGGTAGTGGCCTAGTTCACGTCATTGCAATAAAGGTTTATAATACCATTGTCATTCATATCGAACTTCAAATTTCCCCCTCCATTGATTTTACGAAACAAAGAACTTAATCGGTTATTATCTTTTGTTTCCACTTTGAAAAAAAGAATGCAAAGAACGCCGACGCGTTTTTTGGTTAAGGTTTTTCTTCAAAATGAAGCAGAAATTTGCGGAAAAAAAATACGGGGCAATGTTTTTTCTATTTAATCAAAGGCCACATGCAAAAATTCAGCTCATTTGGATGACATTTAAAAAAACGGGCAAAATTGTCACTTACAATAGTTTTGCATAAAACCCTTCAAATGCCAAAGATTTTAAAGTGGAAGGTGTCTTTTCAAACTGAATTGGAATTTCCAGTCTGGTAAGAAAGGAGGGAGGGGGGGGGGGGGGGGGTGATCCAAAGCAAAAATCATAGAACTGTGGTAGGGGTATGGAAATTTTGTGGAGCAACTTCTTGTACTTGTCATTAACTATATTTTTTTTGTTAAATGGAAAGCTATGTGCCCTATAAAAACTTGTGCCCTGAAGTCCAGTTGAACTAGTTAAATAATAATTATTGTACCCATGTGTTAATATGGGTGTTTCTCTGGAGCATGAGCCTATTCTAAAGAGGGGTAAAAAGGTTTATCAAACATATTTTGCTGATCAGATGACCAAACTAAACATGACAACAATATGCAGAAAACTTATGTCACAACAAGCTTAAGGCTGCGCATATTGACAAGATAAAATTTCTTGTTTTACAGGCACTTGCTTTTCGGGATGTTAATCCTGTAGCACCAAAACACATTTTGGTGATTCCACGGAAGGCCATAACACAGTTGGCTGCAAGTACTGAAGAGGACATCCCTGTAAGTGTACTTGTGTTGTGTTACAGTTGACCTTTTAGCGTGAAGCCTGACTGCATCTCCTATGGACACCCAACTGTACTTTAATAAGTGAATATTAATCTTATTAGTGTTAATCTGTACTTCTGAAACAGAGAGGGCCTTGTTGGAGACACGGTTATTGAACAAACTGCATGAAAGTCACAAACCTCCACAACAGTAGAATTACTATCGCATACTGTGCTTTTCAATAACATGCAGACTCTGAAATTCAAGATTCAACCAACTGTTGCGCTTTTCACTGCTGTCAATCACTAAAGCGGACCTCTAAAAAAACAATAACCTTTGGCTCAACAGGGTCAAAAGGTTACGTTTGTGCATTTGTGCAATCCACTTTGTTGGTTTCTGTATTTTTGCAGTCAGTCAGTTGTTGCCATAATATTATTATGGTCGCTGCAGTAAAACATGCTCCACTCTGTCTCACTCTGACCACTAACTGGGGTTGTTTCACGGTAGTCCTGAGTTCAACTCCTTGGCCATGCTTGTAAATAGCCAGCTGGTCTGCCTTTTAGTAGTTGGATTTTTTGTCATCTTCAATTTGAATTATTTGTTTGTCATCTTTATAGCATCAAGTGTGTTATAAACTCTGACCAAGGGTAACAAAGGTGATGATATGATGATGACGCTGATGATGATTATTAATTATTATTGACACAAGCAGAACATATGGCTAAAATTTCATAAAGAAAGAGACATTTATTTATTTATTTTTCCTTTTTTTTTTAAGAAAGAGACATGTTTTATTTTACAAGCCATTTTGTGATCATTAAACAATCATTTTCCATTCTTGGCAAGAGAATAATAATAGTTATATAATAATAATAATAATAATAATAATAATAATAATAATAATAATAATAATAATAACAATAATAATAATAATAAATAATAATGATAATGATAATGATAATGATAATAATAAATAATAATAATAAATAATAATAATAAATAATGATAATGATAATGATAATGATAAAGAATTGAAGGTAGAGTTTTCTCAGTTACAACTGAAGGTGATCACTACGATAACTTAACATTGAAACATGTTTTGTAAAATCAAACATGTTGTTTTTCTTGGTTAAATTGTGAGGCTACAATCTTGTATGTATTGTTTGTTTCTTTTCCATAATTTCAGCTTCTGGGCCATTTGTTATGGGTGGCAAAGACTGTTGCTGAGAAGGAAAACCTGAATGACAGTGGATATAGGCTTGGTAAGAGCTGCACAGACCGTGTTGTGTTTGTTTCAATATAGACATTCTGTTCTAATTACTTACTTTTTTGCAAGGGACTAATCTCAGAGACTTGTCCCATCATGTGGACTTAACCCCAATTATGTTGAAAAATCTAGCCACAGGGAAAAAATTAAAGGGTTTGGTAGAAAAGGAATGTAAGTGATGATTTGGCCTTGGAAAAATTCTCCAAATTTCTTTGAATTTGTTCAAGTTTTACGTGTAGTACAGTCTGGTCCTTTGGTGACCTCACAGTAAAACTAAGATCCATTCTTGATTCTTGTGCGGTGGTAAACCAAACAACCATGAAAATTTGAAACTTTCACAGGCCATACATATTCTAAAAAAAATGCTATAAACGAAATATTTTTGCACAAGTAATCAGGACAATTAAGAGTTTTCATTCAGCAAAAAAAAAAAAATGTAGTTAGATTTTACACTTTAAGGGACTAAGTTTGCCCAACAAGCTTATGACTTTATCCTAAACTTTGAACCAACTGTTAAGTGTTAAGTTATGCTTGAAATGGTTTCCTTCCTTTGTTTAAAGTTAAGCAAGTTCCATTTTGATAACAAGTCTGTAAGCCAAAGTAGAGCATACAGACTTGTTATCACATTAGGAAGTTTTGTTGTCAAAGGGTAAGAGGTGGAACCTCTGGCCTGAATTATGTTTAGGTTTTGCACACCCTATCACAAATTTCAAGGAGGAGGACTTCCTGCTGCATCCTGACATAGCAGGCCCTCTATTCTCAAAAAGCCTTTTTTAGAGCTGACGTTTTGTGTTGTATTTCAGTTATTAATAATGGACGGGATGGGGCCCAATCAGTGTATCACCTTCATATTCACATTCTTGGTGGACGGCAGATGTCCTGGCCTCCTGGTTGAGTCACCAGATGTACAGACACTGAAGCCTTTGTTTTAGACACAAAGTGAACAGCAAGATTTTTTGTATTGTGTGGTTCCAGAAAATTTCCATACCCCCACCCCCCAGGATTTTCCATTTTTTGAGGTAGTGTTTTAACCCCCTGGCACCCTTTCGAAAATTTGTTAAATAGAAAATACGCCCCACCCCCTCTGGAAAAGTTGACTCTCTGGAAACTAATCTAACCATTCACCCCTCCTCCCACCAGAATTTTCTGGAACTACACATTCTCACATAAATTTAAACTTGATGTTGAAATCCAGGTGGTACCATCCACAGAAAACCAGGGGCAAAATTAACATGATCAACATTGGAAATGTATCGCATTATGATCCCATGTGAAAGTACTGTACTTTTTTCAATAAATATTTAAAATAAATGTGCATATATACAGTCAAATCTCTGACTCATTTGTTTCATGGAAAGCAGTTTGAAACTTATTTTTAATTGTGCCGTTAAGAACAATAACCAAGTAGTAGTACCCAAGTTTAAAGTTCTGTCAGACCTTTTTTTTTTTTGGGGGGGGGGGGGGGGTTAAACTGCAAAAGTCAGTTTATCGCAATATAGTTCTATGGATTAGATTAAGAAAGCTGGATGTATTACTATCTGTTAAACCTTGTAGACTGTGAATTACTTAGAGACGCGCCGCTTTTTTGCTAGGAGGACTTACTGCAGGTAGGAAGGCTGTGTTACCCGGGCATGAAACCATCTTCACATCTTAACTGGTAGACCTACAGGACAGAGGACGGGTGGCAAGGATTGCCTTCTTTACAAAGGGCTAAACAACCAGGCAGTGGTAACCATCCCTGAACTCATGATCAGCAGAAAGATTTCCTACGAACCCGCCACTCTCATGCTCTCAAAAATTGATTCCCATCCAAGAATCATGCGATGACTACAAGTATAGTTTTTGACCGAGGACCATCATCGGTTAGTGCAATTTACCAACTTGTATTATTATAGAGTGAATTGGGATAAATGGAGTGCTTCAAGTCAGCAGTGAATGCCCACTGGCACCTACTTGCTTGAATCTTTTGTGCGTTGATTCTGAGCGCACCCTTGTATTTATATATTTTAAAATGTTCAAAACTCAAGTGGAAACCACGAGCCGCAGGCGAGTGGTTTCACTGCCAAGTTTTGAACATTTTATGGTGTCATTTGTTTTACAATAACATGGCAAAATTATGAGCGGAATTGGCTTTGTTTTCCGCTGAGAAAGCGCGCGTGTCACATCTGGCCTTATTTTTATTGTCTGTACTCTTACAGAAAATAGCTATGAGCCAATCAGCGCGCGGAAATTTTGACAGTAATTGTAAAACTAGATGGAGCAGCTTTTTCTTTGAAATTAACTTTGAAGGAAAGCGTGAACTTCCTCAGTATGTAATGCCGCACGCAAGCACGCAATATGCCGTTTATGTCACTCGCCATTTCTAGCCTAACACAGACGTATTTCTGGCGGAGAGAAGCGACAGCCGGAAATACGCCAGCGTTCGCAGACTATTTCCACGATCGCTCCAGAATTTCTACTCACGCGTTCACGGTCACTAGTAAACAACAGGGACAGTTCTGAAGTCTGCAATACTTGTAGCCTAAGGTGAATAAATACAGCCAGAGATAGCATTATTTCTGTTAATGTTTGGTCGGATAAGAAATAGGTGTGATAGTTTTTTGTTTGTTTGTTTGCCTTTGTTTGGTTTAGTTTGTCTCTTGTCTTGGCCTCCAGGGGTTTTTATATTTTGGGGCTGGGTGGGTGGGGATACTGAATTACGGGTTCATTTGCACCCTTCCCCAACTTCATTTTTAAGCCAGAATACACCACCCCGCTTCCTGGGTAGTACTGAAACGTTCGAAACGTCGGGAGCCGGATAGCGATATTCAAAACACATGTTCGAGGCTCGATTTCTAGCCCTACGTAGCAGGTGTAATCGATCGGGGGCCCTCTTTCTTCCCTCACTTGTTTTCGCCCCGCTTCCCCCTCCTCTACGCCTGATTTTTGCAAAGGCCTCCTCTGCCACGAGTCATCAGTTTGCCACGGGTGTCAAAAAAGGACTTTGGGATCGGGAGAAGGAGTGTCAAAGCGTTTCGATGACCTACGTCTGAAACATTAGCTCAGGTTACCAACTGAGCTAATACGTGCTAAGACAAAATACAACCGTGACGTAAATGTTAAAGTGCCCCTAACCCTTCAATTTGTTTTCTCGTGGTAGATTTCCATATCTTTCAAGAACTCATTTTCGAAAAAAATTTTGAGAAATATTGAATCCTTTTTATTTTACGAGCGCTAAAAGTTACTGAAATTTTTAAATTTTTGCGCCCTTTAAGCCCCGCTGGACAAATTTTTCTCTCGTGGGCTCATTAGGAACGAGCCAATGAGAAGCGTCCGATATTTGACACTTTCTTAGCTGTGACGTAAGAAAAGGACACCAGAAGGATTCAGAAGGAATCTTATGCATGCTGATTCCTTTCTCTACATTTCGAGAGTTGCTGCATCCAAAAACCACACATTTTCCAACCATTTTCTCTGTTTACAATTGAAGCATTACCGCGAATCTTCGGATATTTTTGCACGATGTCCTTTTCTTACGTCACGCTCCACATTTGGCCGAGTGGGGGACTAATGCGAACGATAGGTGAAAATATCGACAAGACTGCCTTCACTTCTAGCGCTCGTAGAAAAAAAAAGAACTCAATATTTCTCAAAATTTTTTTCGAAAATGAGTTCTTGAAAGATATGGAAATCTACCAAAAGAAAACAAATTGAAGGGTTAGGGGCACTTTAATACTGTTCCGTTTTAGCGTTTTTCAGTGATTCAGGACATGTCGCACCGTAAGCACCGTAAGCTGTATAAATACAAGCCGTTAGGCCTTAACGCTTTATAAAATCGCAGCTGAAATCAGTTTCAATCACAAGGAGCCGTTGCAAGCTGGTCTCAGTAACTGATTATGCCGGGGCAGATTTTAAAGGGAATTCTTTTTCTTTCTCTTGTCCTTACTCTTGCCGAGGTGTTCGTTCATGGAGCAGCATTATCACAGCAGACAACCGATTATAACTGTGCCTTTTGTAAACTTCTGAAAACACTGGTTAGCAAACAAAATGCAATGGATAGAAAAATGGAGGAGATTTCACAGCAAAATAAAAACCTCGAGGGGAAAATCGATCTGCTTCTTGGAGCGCAAGCCAACTGTTCAACAGGTAGGACACGGGTAGTCATATGTATGAATTTCATTTCTGTTGGAAAAAAGCAATATGATGATCACAGAAACAACAGAATACGCATGAACAGGGTTAGTTAGCGTTGCTCCTCTTAGTGACCCAATGGTAACTCTATCAGATTCAACTTGTTGTGCAATTTCTAGAGTTTAATTGTGACGTGGATGAATCGCCATGATGGTAAATAGGCAGTACTTCACACAGTCAGTGCTTTTTTGCGATACCTATCAAAATGAAAGTTATATTTTGCAGTTTTTCGATCTCGGAAAAAGCTGTAAAAGTCTTGTTGTACGAAGTGTGTGTCGGTGTGTGTGTGATGTATGGACTGAAGAGGGTGGGGGCGCTGCTTTTGGGAGCCGTATGGTCATGGATGCTGAATGTCAGGAGGGCGGGAATGATGTGACTCCAAGTTAGCTTCATTTTACAATTGTACAGCAATGACGATGCAACTAGTCCTGCACGTACGCACACAAGCAAGTTCAAAGCGGAACTTCACCAGACTCTCAAAGATCATATTACCCTTCTTTGACCCAACCCTTATCTCCTGAGCTTTAGGCGGTCAGTAAAAACGTGTTTAAAAAGGTCATTTACATATTGAAAAACTAACGCTAGTGTTTCACCGGGGCTGTTTTACTCCTTTTGTTATTAGTAAATCAAAAAGACTGTGCTGATCTTTACAACTGTGGCCATACAACCAGTGGCGTGTACACCATTCACCCTGATGGACAAGCA